>NC_134790.1:28144639-28152139 GCF_046742065.1 Oratosquilla oratoria
TCACACATACTACCTCACCCCTCATCCCCCCGGCCCATTCCATCTCATGCTATCACAACATCATCCATATACAACCATTCTCCATTCACCCCTGTCTTCTGTCCTCTCCCGTCCTTCCTCAACAGACATTCCCCTCTTCCCCAAAGCCCCCTTCACCCCATCCAACCACCTCATCCTAGGACGTCCCCTCATGTTCACTCCCTCCACATCTGCCTTCCACACCTCTTTTACTAGTCTTTCTTCACTCATTCTTTCCATGTGTCCAAACCATCCTAATATTCTTTCATCAACCCTATCTCCCAGCTCCTTTTCCACCCCTGTTCTCCTCCTCACCTCCTCATTTCTCACTCTATCTAGCCTAGTAACCCCCATCATACTTCTCAGACACCTCATCTCAAACACATTCAAACTCCTTCTCTCTTCTTCTCTTATGTTCCATGTTTCTGTCCCATACAGTGCTGTTGGCACAATCACTCCTTCATACACAAAGAACAAAAGAAACAGAGAAACAAAGAAACGAAGAAGCAAAAAAGCAAAGAAACAAAGAAGCAAAGAAGCAAAGAAGCAAAGCAACATAGAAGCAAAGAAACCAAGAAACAACAAAGAAACAAAGAAACAAAGAAACAAAGAAACAAAGAAACAAAGAAACCAAGAAACACGGTAGTTCGAAAGCCCCACCAGAAGCTAGCAAGGGAAACACCGGGGTTTATGAGGCTGAGAATGAGGCTGAGAATGAGGCTGAGGTCGGACTTGACGACAGACCTCAAGAGTATAAAGAAAATGGGGAGAAGGACAACCATCAAGACTTGAATGGTCAGGTAAGCCAAGGGTCTACTGAAACTTGATGAAGATTAACTTATGGGATGAAGATCAAGTTTATGAAGTTTAAGGTACTTTTTCCTCGGTGCAATTAATAATTAGTCTACCACAGCCATTTGCGGGTGACGCGCATCATAACTGGGTAGGATAATTAATCATTAATTGGGTAAACGCGTTGGTAGGTTCAGTTGAATAAATTGATCGGCCTCGTACTTTGCAGATCGAAGCAAAACAGCCCCATTAAAAAAAAAAAAAAAAAAAAAAAAAAAAAAAAAAAAAAAAAAAAAAAAAAAAAAAAAAAAAAAAAAAAAAAAATCGGTGATCTATACAATCGTTTAACGATTATCTTTGAGCCATAAACGATCATCGTTGAGCGATAATCGTACCGAGCAAAACGTACTTCTAGGATAAGTGATGGTCTGCTTTTGAGTTAATCGAGACGGTGAGGGTCCTACACCAGGAGGCGCTGATTGGATGCGGCCGAAGCCCTCACCTTTGCCCTATTATGCGCTTGGGCTGTTAGTGCAGGCACCTGCAGTCACTGCTAGGAATCAGAGGGGAGTGTTGGATTCGAACCCACAACAAAGCGAATGTGAGGCCACAATGCTGTCTAAACTAAACTAAAGAGTTCATATAGTTGCCACGGACATTGATATGATACCATGACGATGTAAAATGGAATATGGACCAGACTGAAATTGGACCCGGGGTCTATTTTCTATAACAGAAAATGGACCTGGGGTCCATTTTCCACAGTGATTAGGTTAGCTTAGCTTCGTTCAGCTTAGCCTAGCTTAGCTTAGCTCAACTTAGCTTATATTAGCCCAGCTTAGCTTAGCTTAGCTTAGCTTAGCTTAGCTTAGCTTAGCTTAGCTTAGCTTAGCTTAGCTTAGCTTAGCTTAGCTCAACATAGCTTTTCTTAGCTCAGCTTAGCTTAGTATAGTTTAGCTTAGCTTAGATTAGCTTAGCGCAGCTTTGCTTTCATAAGCAATACTATAAATAAGGATGTGTTATCCATTTTCTATGAAGGTCTATTTTCTATGGAGGTCCATTTTCTATCTCATACCGGTAGCCGAAATAAAGGGTAAAGGACCACGTGGATGGATGAGATGGATGGATGAATGGATGAATAATAGAATGGCAAAACGAAGATGGTGAGTTATGGGAGAGGAAAGAAGGAGAGAGGGAGAGAAAATGGGGCACAAATAGCTAAGTACTGTTTGTATTCTTAGAATGATTCTATTGGGCGGGAAGGTAGGTCGACAAATTCCAGAAATGGATTAACATAAAAAAATGCAAATAAGTAGATGAGTTTTGTAATATGACAAGACTCTTAGACCAACAGAGTTAGGCACGGTAAGCCAGATATAAAGACTGAGACAAAAAAAAAAAAAAAAAAAAAAAATCTACGAAGAGAGAAGTGAGAAACCCTTTGAATGGTTGGCCCTGTCAGTTGCGGCAAACATTTTTTTTCTTTTTTTTTCTTTTTTTTTAAGCCGATGTTTGGGTCGCCTCCCCGCCCGGCCAGAACTGTCGGGAACCTACGCGACATCGCCCACAGCAGGTCTCGCGAATTGAACACACGACCACCTGGGCTATCGGCTACAAAAGTGAGGAAGTATTTCGATTTCGGAATTTGAGAAACGAGATAAAAAAAATAAATCATTGGTGTGGCCTAGAGGGACACTTGGATATTTTTCCGCAGCGAGGTTCTTCCTCAAATAGAATAAAATCTACCACCATTAGCCAGAATAAAGTCTGTAAAGATGTCATCACACATAACGGGTTAAAAAGTGTTGTCGGCATGTGTCAAGGCGAGGAGGAGAAGGAGGAGGCAGAGGAAGAGGTAGAAGAAGCAGAGGAAGCAGAGGAGTTGGAGGAGGAGGAAGAGGAGAAAGAGGCAGAGGGGGCAGATGAGGAGGAGGAAGAAGCAGAGGGGGAGGAGGAGGAGGAGGACGAAGAAGAGGATGAGGAAGAGGCAGAGAGGAGTAGGAAGAGGAGGAAGAGAAAGAGGAGGAAGAGGAGGAGGAGGAAGAAGAGGCAGATGAGGCATAGGAGGAGGCGGAGGCAACAGAGAGAACAAAGGGTGATAAGAAAGATTTAGGAGCGAAAGGAAGAAATTTAATTTGAAGGCAGTGGTGTGAATCGGGGTGAAGGTAAGACAAAGAAAAGGAAGTGAAAGGAAATGAAGGGAAAGGAAGTGCCGGAGAAGGAAGAGGAGAAATTTGGGGAAAGAGAAGAAAAAGGAAAAGGATAGACAGTAGGAGATCATAGAAAAAAAGTTGAACAGTAAAAAAAAAAAAAAAAAAAAAAAAAAAAAAAAAAAAAAAAAAAAAAAAAAAAAAAAAAAAAAAAATTGCGCTAAGCTGTCGATGGTATGCTACTGGAGGTGAATAGAATAACCTGGTGCCGGCTGGGATGAAGGGGAGAGGACTACACGGAAAGGAAGGCTTTATACATGCGGTTCCCAACCTTTTATTGGGTTCCTCAAAAATCTTGATGTTCCCATTGACACAAAAGACAATGAAATTATGAAAAAAGACAATTTTCTAAAAGGAATTTCTTGGGATTAGAATGCATTATATAGGTCGATAAGTAAAACTGCTTATGGAGTGAAAATTCATTAATTGAAAGTAGTTCCAGTTCAGTATATAGAACTATTCTTTCAAAGGAACTGCTTTATTGAAGACATAATATCAAGGTTCCACAAACGTGACAGGATTTTCTAAACCATCGACCACCAAGATTAATTGCTTCAGTAAAAAAGTCCGTAATACAAGTTGCTACAATATATCATTTTTAAATTGCTCCCTCCCTCCAACTCTTCATAGGGAATCACTGCTATAACGTCAATACTAATGTAGTGCCCCCGAAAGACGAATGAATTAGCTCAACAGCTTTGAGGATAAAAGGAAAAGTGATTTTAGGTAAAGGTACCTTTTGGTCTGTGTGATAATCGCTCAACGATGATCGTTCATGGTTCAATGATAATCGTAAAACGATTGTCTAGAGCACCGATTCTTTGTTTATGAGTGGGGCTGTTTATCTTCGAGGTGGAAAATGCGAGGCTGATCTTTTTGACCGAAACTACAACCAACGCGGTTACCCCAACTATGATGCCAGGTAGTAGGATGCGCGTCACCAGCCACTGGCTGTGGTAGGCTGAAGAAGCGGTAGTTTAGGAGACAGCTAGAGTGTCTCCCTTGCGGTAAAAAACTGTTGTAAAATTGGGCCAAAATTAGATCAGGACAAACGAAGAGTGACACGGTGGCTGGAAGGTGGAAGGGGACACGGAAAGGTGGAGTGTGGGGAGTGGAGGAACTATTTAGAATGTGGAGAATGAATGGGTGGAATGTGGAGGGAGGAGGTGAAGTGTGGAAGGAGGGCCAAGTAAAGACAGACCCCACCCAACGGAAGGCTATGACGGTGCCCCTTACAGAGGACTTTGTAGCGTGGAATTTGATAAACCATGCCCTTGGTTCACCTTCGCCGGTGGCAGGATTCGAACCGCTATCCCCTCGACCTTCGCCGCTATTAATGATTCATTGCTTTTGTTGATATGTTTGTTTACTTTGTTTGTGTGTTTGTTTTTAGATTCTCTTGGCGTTTGTTGACTTTGGGTGTTTGCTTTGGGTGTTTGTTGAATTTGCGTGTTTGGGTTGGGTGTTAGGATATTTTGTTTGTGTACTTGTTTTTTTGCTTGTGTTTGATTTGTATGTTTTTTCAACCTTTGGCTGTTTATTATTGGGTATTTGTTTATTATGTTTAGGTGTTTGTTCACTTGTTTTGTTTAAGAACATAACAATGGAGAGACTGCAAGAGGCCATAAGGCTTGCACTAGGGAGTTCCATGTTCCTTACCACTTTTCATCCCTATTCACAAAGCTACCTAACATCCTCTAAAAACAACCAATTATTTCAGCGCTCACTACGTGGTTACATTCGTTAATCACTCTGTTGATAATTTTTTTTTCTTCCATTAACACGAATCCTGCCCTGCTGCCTTAATATGATGTCCTTGTGCTGTTTTAATGTGATGCCCTTTGAATAATCATTCAGTTGTTTATCTATTTAATTATCTATCTATTCTTTATCCGAACTCCTTATGGACCTAAAGGTCTTCTATCAGCTTTCATGCCTTGTCATTTTCACCCATGTTAACACAGCAGGACAGGACTCGTAGTAATATATTTAATTTTTATGAATTTAGGTTTAAGAAGAAAATAGGCAAGAACTGATTTACCAGTAGATTGGTTAACGAATGGAATAGACTTAGTAACCATGTACTGAGCGCTGGAACGATTAGTTTTTTTTAAAAGAAGATTAGATCATTTAATGAATGGAGATGATAGGTGGTAATGAACATTGAACTGCCTAGTGTAGGCCTTATGGTCTCTTGCTGTCTCCTTTATTCGTATATTCTATGTTCATTGTAAAAAAGTAAAGTAATAAGCCAGATAATTAAGCGGAGAGGAAGTAAATGGAAAGGAGTGGAGATAGAGAGAGAAACACAGTAGATCAAGTAAATAACTAGGCGGGAATAGATTTGAGATAATGGAAATAGACATGGACGAGTCTTCCGGCCACCTTATCTTATAAAGATTATAAAAGTTATTGTTAGGAATTCTTGTAACTTCGGGGGAAGTTCGAAGGAAAACGGAAGAAGGAAATAGCCGGACTTGTCGGAGGGAATATTATTACTACTCTGTCATACAATATGGCCTCCGACCGAAGGCAGTTCACCGTTGAATATGCACCGACATTTGGCAAATAAGTACCGACATTCATCTGGATTTTTATAGTCATTGTAGGCCCAGGTTTGACTGCCGAAAGTTTCCAGTGACTGACAGATGCCCAGAACAAAGGATAAATATGGTATTTTTAGTTACATGTAACAAGCTACAACCAATGGTAGATCTTCAGTCATTTGTGAAGCAAACGTAACTGGCCGGGAAAGGGGCAGTCATAATAGCATCTGTGGTCAAGGGGTATTGTCATTGTGTTTATCGCATGGGTAAATGGTGTAACTGCTGTTTAAAAAATCACCATTCTATTCCCACGAAATGAGAAGTGAAAAACCCTTGGAAGGGAAGCCTCTTTTTTTTTTTTTTTGGCTGATGTTTGGATCGCCTCCACGCCTGGCCAGGGCTGTCATGAACCAACGCAAGAAGCACACAGTGGGTCCCGGGAATCGAACTCATGACCACCTGCTCATAAGTTATTGTTAATAACTTCCAGGGGACAGTGTCGAACCGAGCGGCTCCCAGAGACTTCTGGTGGGATTTCCACGTCTCAACTTCCTTTTCTATTTTTGTTGTAAGTCCTTAGAACGTGCTCCACTCTGTGGAATAGGGCACGTTCGACTTTCTTCAGAATGAGGAGGTCGGGGGGCCTCCGACCGCTTGCGAGAGGGTACGAAGCCTTCCACTTTGGTCAGCGTTTCCGTGCGTTCTAGTCCTGCAGCGTTCAAAGGAACTTGAAGGAAGTTTTAAACTCTTTCTGTTGTATGCTATGAGTATGGGCGAAGGTAATCCTTTTCGTAAAACTAAACTTGGTTGATTATAGCCGTTTGTTGTAGCCCCAGCCTTCCCGGTTGATCATTGTTTGGGTAACGTTCAGAGGGAAGGAGATGGCAGAAACGAGGAAAGATAGGGGTAGGAAAAAAATAAAGAAAACAAAAAAGAAAACAAATGGAGGAAGGAACAGAGAAAGAAGAGGACTGTGGAATTGAAGTACAAGAGAAAAAGAACAAAAATAACATAGAAGAGAGGGGGAAGAGGGTAAGGGGATAGAGGGGGAGGAGAGGAAAAAAGGGAAAAAGAAACAAGAGATGAGGAAGGGAGGAATAAAGGAAGATAAAGAGAAAAATAAGAGCAAAATAAGAAAAATGGGAAATGAAGAAGGGAGAGAGGGAGAGGAAATAGATAAGAAAAGAAATGTGAAATTATCACAAAAAACAGGAAAAAAGGTACAGAAAGGGATAAAGAAGGAAAGAGAAACAAAACAAGAAAAGAATAGAACTGAGAGTAAAGAGAGGAGGGAGAAAAGAGAGTAATGGGAAAGTGTAGAAGCTGAAGAAAAGAGAGGGAGGTGAGAAGAAGAATAAAAGAGGGGGAGAAGAGAGGAAGAAGAATAAAAGGGACACAGAGGGAAAGAAGAGAAAAAAGAGGAAGAAGAGAAAAGAGAGGAAGAGAAGACAAAGAAGAGAAAAAAGAGGGAGAGATGAGGAAGAAGAGTATAGGAGGGGGAGAGGAGAGGAAGAAGAAAAAAGAGAGGGAGAGGAGAGGAAGAAAAGAAAAGAGAAGGAGGGGAGAGGAAGAAGAATAAAAGAGAGGAAGAGGGTAGGAAGAAGGGAAAAGAGAGGGAGAGGAGAAGAAGAAGAAAAAAGAGAGGGAGAGAAGAGGGAGAAGAATAAAAGAGAGGAACAGTGGGAAGGGGAGTTATGGAAAAGAATGGAAGAGAAAAAGAATAATCAAAACAGAAAGAGAGTAGCACAGAGAAAAGAGGGAAAAGAAAGTAAGGAAGAAAAAACGAGGGAATCAAAGAAGAGCAGGACGGATGGAAAAGGATATAGAAAGGAAAGAGAGAGAGAGAGAGAGAGAGAGAGAGAGAGGGAGAGAGAGAGAGAGAGAGAGAGAGAGAGAGAGAGAGAGAGAGAGAGAGAGAGAGAGAGAGAGAGAGA
>NC_134790.1:28157139-28167139 GCF_046742065.1 Oratosquilla oratoria
TGAGTACTAAAACTATACATGACTTTAAGAAAGAACTGGATGCGGAAATATACAACTGCGGGTCTCTACGAGCATAGCTCTTCTCCCGCAAAATACAACTAGGTAAATACACACACACACACACACACACACACACACACACACACACACACACACACACACACACACACACACACACACACACACACACTTAGCTCATGGCGGTCCGTCTGTGATCGACGACGCCGGTGCTCTGGTGAGGTGAGATGGCTTAAGTGAGGTAAATAAACGGATAAACAAATAAAAGCAAATAAAGAAATAATTAAAACACAAGAAGTTAGAACTTGAACATTATTTCGTCTATGTGACTATTTTCTTACTAAAAAATCTTATTTCTCTTTGAAATTATTCGTATCAATCAGGTAGAGTGAGTTGACACCAACACTATAAAACATTAAAGACAATTACCCTGTAATAAACTGGGATTCCCACCAAAACTACATCAAAGAAGGGATACACTGTCTACTTCTCAAAGATTATACAAAATAAATGACAATCAAAATAGGAAACATTATACATTGGGGACTGACGCCATCGTCTAAGTAAACCAACCCACTTCCCGGCGTATGATGCCCCCAATTGATGATACTAACGTATGCTATCACGTCTCGGTCCTCCCCTCAAGCTCACTCCCCCCACCTCTGCTTTATATGTGCATTTTCTTAGAACATTTGTATCTTTGTGCGTGTGTGTGTTTGTATGTGTGTGTTTGTGTATTCATCTATTTGTGGTATACACGAAAGGAGCAACGCTCGTTGAGTCCCATTTACTCTCTAATTTATCATACCTAGCCTCAATATCTGTGTGTGTGTGTGTGTGTGTGTGTGTGTGTGTGTGTGTGTGTGTGTGTGTGTGTGTGTGTGTGTGTGTGTGTGTGTGCGTACGTGTGTGATTGTGTGTGTGTGTGTGTGCATGTGTGTGTGTGTATGTGTGTGTGCGTGCGTGTGTGATTGTGTGTGTGTGCATGTGTGTGTGTGTATGTGTGTGTGTGTGTGTGCGTGTGTGTGTGTGTGTGTGTGTGTGTGTGTGTGACGTATTTATATTCATGCTTGAGTGCGTGCTTGTCTGCGTATTCCTGACAGTAATTAACTGCTTCTAAGAAAGAAATGCGCGTTTCTAAAATTCATCGATTCCGACCAAAACTCCTTAACCATTTCACCACCAATTTGTGGAGGTGGTGGTGGAGAGGGTGGGGAGGAGGGGGAAAGGAGGAAGAAGGTGGACCACAAAACTGAAGAAAACCTTCTGACCTGAGATTAAAAAATAAGGAAAAATCTCATCCGTCTCTAATGAATAGTGTCTTGTAATAGGTGATGACCTCCATTTACCACATAAGGGTGGCGGAACACTATGCATTTCTCGCTAGCATACTACTTGATTTTGTTACTTAGTTTGAGTAGAAATAACTTTGGTTACGATATTTCATTTTTCAGATTTCCAAATGTTAAATTAGTTTTACGTCATATAGTGAGAAGCTGAACGACGAACTAAGAGAAGTTAAATCTATGAAAATATTAGACACGGAAGTTTAGAATATTGCAACCAAAGTCGTTTCTACACAAAGCAAGTAGCAAAAGCAAGTAGCATGCTAGTCTAGTGTGCCGCCACCAGAAGCGGGGTTCCACTTATTTATTGAAAGAGTTCATGGACTTGATCTGTATTGTTTCGGTTGCTGTAGGGACGATTTCAGACCACAATGTATTGATTCTGACGGCTTGTGAATGATAAACAAAGTGACTTGAACGAACCAATGTGGTACAGTCCATGGAGAAACAGGTCACAAAAAAAAAAAAAAAAATCGAATGCTTCCGGTAGCTTGAATAAAAATCCTAATGTGATTTAAATCCTTTCAAGGATTAAATTCTTTCGGTGTTGTTTTTAAGTTAAATTGGATCGTCTGGCGTTAGACTAAATAAAATCAGTGAAGATTGTCATCTTGATGGGCTGGTATCACCTTAACCCATTTTGTTATGATATAATCCTCTGAACTAAATGAGACACTATGATGACGTTCGCCAGAATAGAATATTCAAAGGATCTCGTCATCGAGAAGAATTTAATTGAGACATTTTCTTTATAATTTCGTGTTTGTTGAACCGAATGAAATCATACAATATTAGTCAGAATAAAGCATATCAATAGTATCCTTGTCACGACGGAGGTCAGTGACAAATATGGCTTCACTAAATAATTCTGTTTCCAGAAGGAAATGACCTCATGATATTTTAGTTTTCTAGTATATATATGTATGATTCTAGATGTACTACCTCAGGATTTCAAGTGAGCGAGAAGTTCAAAATGTACTTCAATTCTGCAACAAAAAGTCTCTCTTTGCTCTGTCACCTGCGTCTCAGCTTGCGCTTAGGCTCACTGAAGATGTTCCTTGCGACAATAAAGTTCTTCTTAAACTTAGATCAATCGCTTACGAATTTATATTTAGTAACCATGTACTGAGCACCGAAACAATGGGTTGTTAGAGAGGACGAGATAGCTTTATGGATAGGAATGGCGTTTAGGCCGAGTGAGGGAAGACAAGAGAAAACGGGGACGATGGCGAGGAAGGACTCCAATAGATCAAACTGCCGAGAAGAAAACGTATGATTTATGTGTCCCTGAGATTCCTGGCCGTGTTTCGTGATTTATCACCATCCACTTAATCTACTGAAAAAGAACTTAAATCCATTTTCAGTAAATGCTTTCACATCCCCCAGCTAAAGGTACGTTTTAATCGGTGTGATTATCGGTGGGACGATGATCGTTCATAGGTCTACGATGATCGTTAAAGAAAGGTTTGCCTATATCACTTATTCTTTGTTTCGAGCGACTGCCGATAGAGTCGCTAAAAAAACAAAGAATTGGTGCTCTAGAGAATCGTTTGGCGATCATAGTTGAGCGATAATCGCATAGAGTGAAATGTACCTCTAGATGACGATTCGACTGTATGTCGTTCCCTCATTTGGTTTAAGGTTGAGAGGATGTTCTACAAAAGGACTTTTCTGTTCTTATATCTAGGAAAGGTTCTAAGCATAAGATTCATTCATTGTATCAATACTTTTTTTTCTGTTTATCAATATTAAAGTTCTCCTTATAAGGGGTTTGAGGTGGTGTGACTGAATCAAGTCACTTGTCTCCTTTCAAGCACTTTATGACGAAAGACTTACTATTACTGGTGGCAAAATGAGAGAGATCACAAATGATGTATATGGGAGTGTGTGATGTTTTTTTGAAAATGGATTTAGGAAGGTAAGGAAAGCGCCTAAGGTACACTTGAAATCGTAAGAGAAAATATAAAAACAAAACAAAACAAGAATGAAAAAAATGAAAGAAAATAAGAGAGTACTTACATATTACTCTCATTTACTCTCGAAGTTATCTCCTTTGACCTATATATTTGAGTAGCCTGGGAGAACAGCAGTGATAAATGCTGTATGTTCGGTCGTAACGCGTCTTGGTTTAAGCTATTTTTGTGTTTAGAGTACAATTCAAAATAAGATTCAAGACTATGAGTATGCCTAAACGCAAACCGTGACGCAGACTTCCTGTTGCTGAACTGAAGTACAGTTTGAACTTCCCTCTCACCTGAAATGCTTTTAGATGTGCTACCTCAGTAAGGGAGAGAGAATTTCAAACTGTACTTCAATTCAGTAACAGGAAGTCTGCCTTTGTTCTGTGTGGATTGCTTGTGTCGCCTGCGTTTCAGTTTTGTACTAAACAAAAGAAAATTCTATTTCAATTGGAGACGTGAATTATATAAGAATATAGAACTATGAAAAATATGAGAATATAAGAATACGAAAACAAAGATATAAAGATATAAAAATCAAATATTTAAAAAAATATGAAAATAAAAAAATATAGGAATATAAAAATATGAAAATATAAAAGTATGAAAATACCAAAACATAAAAATATGAAAATTTAAAAACAGAAAAAGAAAAGCACAGAACAATTGGAAAAAGAAAATGAAAAATAGAAAATTGAAAATAGAAAACAAAATGTAGTCCAATGAGACTACAGGATTACAAGGGAAATATTCATCAACAGGTAGTTTCCAACAGGTTCAAGAGAACTGACAATGTTCTAGTAACTACACGACGGCTATAGCTGACTACCACATACTCTGGCTGTCCAAGTACTTAAGGCAAAGCGGACAACAGCTAGACGCTACCTTAGGCTAGGCTAGGCAAGGGAAGGCAAGGCTAGGCTAGGCTAGGCTAGGCTAGGCTAGGCTAGAATAGGTTAGATTAGGTTAGGTTAAGTTAGGTTTGTACGCTGGAATAAGATTTTTGAGAATAGCTTTATTGCGATGCTCTATAGACGTTGGTATTTATATAAGAATGAGAATTCTATGCAGTTGAGGACAGAACAAATATTAAAAAAATATTCAAAATAACGCGAGTTCTAGCTGAAAGTACTGAAATTAACACGGTACTGAGCTAAAGGCTTGAAAACAAGGTGGCCTCAAGTTGAAAATGATAAAAATAAATTGGTTCCACACTGAAGTTATTCAAAATAACGTAGGTCTACATTAAAGGTGTCAATAGTATTCAAAATAATGTGTTTTCGTATTAAAGGTATTCCCAAAAAAATGCGGCTCTGCGCTAAAAGCATCCGAAAAATAACGTAATCGAATGTTGAAAGTATTCACAATATCGCTGTTCTACGCAAAAATGATCCAAAATAACGCGGTTCTTTACTGAAGGTTTTCAAAATAATACAAATCCGCTTTGAAAATATTCAAAACAACAGGAGAAGAATGTCTGAGGGACGTCAGAACGAATCTAATTATACAAATGACGCATGGAATCTATTACTAGAAATTATTAGACATTATTGTCCAAAAGGTTTTAGTTAAATCTATCAATGTGTTTTCTAGCAACGGAAATCACTACTCAGTGGTAATTACTAGTATTGAAGAATGATTAATGACCTGTATTTTTACCTGATAAAAAGAAATATTTGTTTTTCAAATTAGTTGACGTAGATATATAGTCACTGTATCGCGGTTGTTCATATAATCCATTTGATTAATTGTAGGTAATTCTTTAAGTAAAGTATCCCCGTTTTTAGATTTGATTCTGGCTAACTAATGAAAATTAAATTTAGATGACGTCATCATACTGAAATGGGTTAAGGCAATCACAATGAAGTTCTTCAGCATGGCAAGGCCTTTATAGACTTCGATATAGTATATGACTATGACAGACGATTTTGTTTAGGTAAAGAGTTTGTTGTACAGGGGTCTGTCTGACTATAGACGGATGATTCTGTAAATGTACTGTATACACACACACACACACACACACACACACACACACACACACACACACACACACACACACACACACACACACACACACACACACACACACACACACACACACACGCACACACACTCACTCACTCACTCACTCACTCACTCACTCACTCTACCTACAGATCGGGCATATATGAGCTCTGTGTTCTCATCCGGGAGGGTAATAGCTCTCGATTACAAGTCCAACACCTGACTCAAAGACCGTGGTGAGACACACACACACAAACACACACACACACACACACACACACACACACACACACACACACACACACACACACACACACACACACACACACACACACACACACACACACACACACACACACACACACACACACACACACACGCACACGCACGCACGCGGGCGTTTGAAACCCAGCACTACCGAATGCTATACTCATGTAAGACAAAGACAGATTGCTCGCGTTCAATTATAGGCTGACTGCCTTGATGTATGTAGGGATAGAAAGTCAATACATTGGCATGGACACGGTGTCCACCAAGTGTAGAGCAAGACAGACATTCTGTACACAGAGAGACGCAACGTCCACCTCAAATGATCAGGGAAGACCAGGGAAGGAAGCTATCTCTGGAGGAGTGAGGACTATAGTAATATCTTCCCTGTGTATCTTGGTGATTTCTTTTAGTTATGAACTGTGGTTTACAGGCGTTTTTTGTCTTTCTGAACAGTCTTGAACTCCTTTTTTTTTGGAAGCTGAAGGTGCATTCTGATTTTTATATACTTATTTTTTTGATGTGGTGTGGTTGTAATTATTTCTGGAAGGCAACCAGACTTAAAGGACCATTGGTGATATTGTCTGGTTTGGTCTGCAACCACATTTTACCTAGATTGATATATTGGGCTTTTGATAGTTTTGGGATTGATCCTGGCATACCTCGAGGGTGACAAGATTTTGTGACCAATCGTTTATTCGTTCAGAGTGTCATGTAATGCTTGATTTTTTAAGGGGCATGTCTAGATGATACAAAGTAATGACATAGATTGCTACGCCTTTTGACAAATATAAACCTAAGCTGTATAACATATCTGACTCGTTACATAAAAACAAAGAAATTCAGAAAAAAAAAAAAAATCGACCCCCAGGAGTCGTCCGAGTTAAGAACAGACGAAACACTCATTTTATGTAAGAAATCCTACCTCCTAGGGACCTTTATAAAGACGTCTTTTAGGCCTCCTCTTCTCTGTCCTTTATCCTTCCCCGAAATCTTTTTCCCTTTTCCCTGACCTCACACGACCCAATGTCTTGCCCGAGTTTATTCCTGACCGAGTATATACAGTTATAAATGGACTTTACGATCTTGTCCTTAACGACAGTGACTTGTGTTACGAGTGAATGTATTGTGATCAAACAACCGGAGGATCATGTTGGTGGCTTACTGTTACCATAAGTTCTTAATGTCTTTGATGACGCTTTTGATGTCTTTCAGGGAATGATTCTTTTGTGTATATGTGAGGTTTATCTTTCCCCGTTGTCTAAAGGAGATGGGCAACTGCCGGGGACGGATGAAAATGAATCATTTTGACCACAGGATTCGAGCCATCGACAAATGGTCTCTTTCGACATCCACCCCGTAGTACAGTCGGTAGCGTCCTTGGTTTAAGATAGCAAATGCCTCTATGCCAAGGGTACGGATCCCGTAGGCAGAACTATTGATCAAACTGTCAATACAAGGATAGATAAAGGGTGTCTTGTGTGATATAGTAAAATCTTGCTGTCTTGCTGAGTGAAGCTTCATTGTCGCGTTAGATGAAGCCTATAGTAAGTCTATGAAGCTTTCCCTCATCTAGGGAGTAACAGACTAAACAAATAATTTGAGTTAGATACTTAAGTAACTAATCAAGATAGTTTGATCCTTTACAGTCTATGGGGCTTTTAATCAGCTGAATAAAATCATCTGGTGACAGATACACTAAAGATACATGTTCAGTAAGATACTCAAAGGGTTGATTAGTTTTGACTGTGTCTTACTTCAGATATTTCATTCTAGCTTAGGCTAAACGTTTTTATTCAGTTAAATGGTAATTCCAAACAAAAATGGATCAAAAAATACTTGCAAGCTATATATTTACTAAGACATTCAAATTTTCATTAATGCTGAATGTCATGTCGAAATAAAACATTCTGGAAAGGCGCTTAGAGGAACTTAGGTGGATAATGATGGGACAAGAAAGGTAAGGATTGTTAATAAGGAATGTATTGATAATATCCTTATTGTCAGTAGATGCAAATTGTATGAGCAGTTTTTCTTAGTTCTATTATGCTCTGAGAAAAAGAAAAGTGAATAAAGGAAAATCAGGTAAGATAGAATAGAATGAAATAAAATAAAACGAAACAAAATAAGACAGAATAAATGAAATAAAAATATCAGAATAAAGTAAAATTAAATAAGATAGAATAAAATAAAATAGGAAATATACATATACATACATACATATATATGTATATATATATATATATATATACACATATATATATATGTATATATATATATATATATATATATATATATATATATATATATATATATATATATATATATATATATATACAATAAAACAAAATGTAATACAATACATGGTAGAGGTTAAAGCATCGTTGCACCAGCGTATCTGAACACGCGACCTGCTAGTGGGGGATGGGGAGGTGAGTAGGGGGGGCGGGAGAAGAGGGAGGAGTCTTTTAATGCTCAACCGGACGAGGCCATGATGTCTGGCCGAATAAAGTTTGAACGTTCCAACGTCGATGGGTTTTCCCTGTACCTTCAGGCGAGTTTTATGGCGCAGCCCATCTTATCGCATCGAACTTCTTCTTATCTGTCTCTCTTTTTCTCTTTTCTCTCTCTCTTTATCAGCAGACACCAAGGATTGGGGCTAAATGGTGGATCTGCCTGGTACGAGAAGCGAGGTTGGATGTCAAGAGGAAGTTCTGTAGACGACTGTCCTGGTCACGTGATCTTGGTTCTTTGATGTTTAATGTGTTGTTCTTATGTAGTGCTGTTTACAAGAGTCTCTTTCCTTATAGATAATCTCGCACCAACGTTCAGCTGTTTAAGTTAATTGGTCAGTGTTGTTTTATTTTGTGTTTTTATATGAAATTTATATTATTATTTGTTAAATGCGTGTTTGATATGTGTTTGGTTAATTGAGCAAATACTAATATTGTGTTTGCACAAATATTTAGTCCTCACGTATCCTTATCGTCACAATCGAGAAATGATCAATGTCAAAATAGATATTATCAATAATGTAAGAAATTGAATAGCGTCAGTTTTGTTAACAAAATGGGATATTGTTAATTATTACAGAACTTGTGTCGAAGTTACCCGCACACTATGATGACAGACCCTAATAAATAGAACACAATATATTTGTATATACAGACACACACACAAGCACACACACACACACACACACACACACACACACACACACACACACACACACACACACACACACACACACACACACACACACACACACACACACACACACACACACACACACACACACACACACACACACACACACACACACACACACACACACACACACACACACACACACACACACATACACACACACACACACACACACACACACACACACACACACACACACACACACACACATATATATATATATATATATATATATATATATATATATATATATATATATATATATATATATGACGTAAGCGGAATAGGAAACACAGGAGTCTTAGTCTTGAGTTTATTCCTGACTAGTTTCGCATACCTGCGAAACTAGTCAGGAATAAACTCAAGACCAAGACTCCTGTGTTTCCTATTCCGCTTACGTCAACCTGTCAGAATGTCTCAAATATATATATATATATGTATGTATATGTATGTATATGAAATATAGCCACAGGAGAAGAGAAACTTGTAGACGGTAATTACTTTCGTATATTACATCTTCAAAGTAAGGGAGATATAATGGTATTTATGTACAAAAGTAGGGAAAGAACGTGTTCTTTCTTTTTGTATTTAAACATCCTGGTATCTGCCTAAATTTGTCTGAAGATGTAATATACGAAAGGTTTTGCTGGACATTAATTTGACTAAATTGTGTTAACTTATTACAATCTGTGTACTTTCTATAAGGAAAACCAAGTGAGCTATGTCCGTTTCCCGCGAAGCCAACGCTTGGTGATCAGTTTGTACTTTGCCTCCAAACTGCACGCATATCTCGATTGCTGTGCTTTGGTGACTTAGCAAATTAATATATTTTCTTAATGTGTAGTGAGACTTTTACTTGCCACCCCACTACATTGTGGTGGTATCGGTGGGACACACACACACACACACACACACACACACACACACACACACACACACACACACACACACACACACACACACACACACACACACACACACACACACACACACACACGCACACACACGCACACACACACACACACGCACACACACGCACACACACACACACACACACACACACACACACACACACACACACACACACACATATATATATATATATATATATATATATATATATACTGTATATATATGTATATATATGTATATATATATGTGTATGTATATATGTGTATGTATATATGTATATCTATATAT
>NC_134790.1:28172139-28189639 GCF_046742065.1 Oratosquilla oratoria
TCCCCCTCCCTCTACCCCTTTCCTTCCCCCTCGTCATTCTGCCCCTCCTTCTCCCATCCCCCCTTCCCTTCTCCATCCTCTCCCTCTCCCCATCCCTCTCCCCCCTCCCTCTTCCCCTCCTCCTCTCTCACCCTCTCCTCCTTGCCCTCCACCTACCCTACACCTCTCCCTCCTTCTCCCCCTCCCCCCTTCCTCTCCCCCTCCTCCTCCCCCTCTTCCTCCCTCTCCGCTCCCCTCCTATCACCCTTCTCGCCTTTTCTACTCCCATCGCCCTTTCCCTTCCCCTTCCCCTTCCCCTTCCCCTTCCCCTTCCCCTTCCCCTTCCCCTTCCCCTTCCCCTTCTCCTCCATCTAGCCTCCCCCTCTCCCCCTGCCCAACTATTACTGTTTTTATAGAATTTGTTTTGCCACTTTACTGACGACAAATTCTTTCAGATTTTTGCTTGATTTGGTATTCTAAAATATGAGTTCCTTGGACTCAGAAATTTTATTTCATCTTCACAACGTCTAGAAAATAAAAAGAGAAGAAAATTGGTCATCTTTAATCAAGGGAATTAAATATATTCTTGCCTTGGGGTTCACTGACCCTTATTCGAAAATTCTCGACATTCGAACATTAATTGGCATTGGCTGCATTCCCAGTGTGACTGACCTCTCTGCAGTAGTTCTCTATGAACTGTCGTTAACTAGCTTCGTTTGACCTGGTTTTCCAGTGCTGCTTCCAGGTCATTTATTATTAATTTTTTATTTATCATATTGGCAAAGTGATGTTCTTCCAGTTCACATTTCACTGATATGACATTTTAATTTTTTATTTTTGTTTATTATTATCATTATTTTTTGTGTAAAATATATTGGTACAGTGATGTCCTTCTAGTTCATATGCTATTAGATATAACAAAATATAGAAAGTGTCTCACCGTTAGATTGACGTGACAAATCATTTCTATGTTGATAATGGGCCAATCTTGATCAAGTTTATTTATTTTGGGATGGAGTGAGTGTAATTCCTCATCAACTGTGAATGAGCAGGTTTCATCTAACTGCATCGCTTATCAATTATCGTTAAATGATTGGAGGTCATCATTTGAAGATCTGAATTGGGTTGGTGACGATTCTCTTGACGACTCGGAAATGAATCAGTGATGAATAATGTGACGGATGAGTTGTTTAATCAGGAATTGTCAACACTGAATTGGCTGCGATGAAATGCCAGCTGTGTTTCTCTGGGTTACATACACACACAAATACAAACACGCTTGGGTGCACACACACACACACACACACACACACACACACACACACACACACACACACACACACACACACACACACACACACACACATATATATATATATATATATAAGGGACCTTTCAATGTGTGGCCTGTCTCTTAGATGGAACATTGGACATAAGAACATAAGAATGGAGGAGACTGTAAGAGACCATAAGGCCTACACTAGGCAGTGCCTTATCCCTTACCGCCTGTCATCTTTATACATAAAGTTATCTAATCTTTTCTTCAAACAACCTATTGTTTCAGCGTATACTGTTTTGGTTACTAAGTCTATTCCATTCGTTAGCCACCTGTTGGCGGTCCGGGTTCGAATCCCGCCCAGGGCTGAAATAATTTCAGTATCGTTGCGCTGCGGGTCGTTACTCTATCTATCGTGGGCGGGTAGTTGGGGTGTATGTGCGTGTAAGGTCACAGGATTACCCATAGATCGGTTGTATATGAGCTCTGAGCTCTCTTTCGGGAGGGAAATAGGGCTGTCGAACACGAGTCCAACACGTGATCCAAGACAATGGTGAATCACACATACACACACACACACACACACACACACACACACACACACACACACACACACACACACACACACACACGCGCGCGCCACACACGCACGCACACACATACGAGCGCGAGAAGAACTAAGAGAGAGAGAGAGAGAGAGAGAGAGAGAGAGAGAGAGAGAGAGAGAGAGAGAGAGAGAGAGAGAGAGAGAGAGAGAGAGAGAGAGAGAGAGAGAGAGATTACAATATTTAGAAAAGTGAGAGTGGACGTATTCGAGGGAGAAGGCCTCTTAGTAAAAACAAGAAGAAGAGGAAGTAAAAGAAATAAATAAAATCCAGAAGCTTTCTACTCGAATATCTAAAATAACCTTCCTCCACTAACCTATACCTAGTACCCAGTACCATACTCGGTACCCCATACAAAAACATACACACATGCAGATCACAAACCAAACACTCCTTTCTAGACTATGAAATTTCACACTTCACTTGACGTCCCCAATACGATAATGTTAAGGTAAAAAATACAGTACCACTACAATAAGATATAAATTAGTTTTTAATTTATATTTTTTTATGCGGTTTCGTTTTATTTGTTCTACATTCAAAGGTCTAGTGTAGGCCTTATGGTCTCTGAAGTGTCCTTCATTCTTACGTAGGAGCTGACAGAGTACTGCAGTGGCGTGATGAACTGATCTTACACAGGTTTTGATTCCAGATTGTCGTCAGTGAGTGCCACTTACTCTGGTTCAATGATCACAGAAAAAAAAAAGTTGGGAACTTAACCCACGAGCGCATAATGGTCCTTTAAAGGAGCACTCAAAAAAGTTTGTTTCTCAAACTTTGTTATACATAATGTATCCACGAAAACTCAATTTTCTTTCGTTAACATATAACAAAACGTTTTCTGTTACGTATCAATGAAAAAAGGAAGTTTTCATACATAATTTACGTTTAATGGAGATTGAAAAATAAATGTTTTGTGTGTTCCTTTAAAAGGGCATTGTGAATTCGTGTGTTAAGAAGGAGATAAATGTCTCCAAGTGACTGTATAATTCTATGATAATACACACGAACATACATGACCGAGACGATCGTACAAGAGATATGCGGAGACAGATGTCTTGTTTTGTCCAGAAATTTGGTAATAAAAACACGAAACGTGGTTACATACCCAGAAACTAAAAAAAAAAAAAAAAAAAAAAAAAAAAAAAAAAAAAAAAAAAAAAAAAAAAAAAAAAAATCCGTATCAATATTACTTTTTAATTCATTTGGATAAAAAAGAAATATTAATATATGTTGTAATGTCTGTCAATTATTTATTTTGTTTTATTGATTTATTTTGTTTTATATTTACTTCTTATTTCTCTGTATCGGACCTCACAATATACTAAAATACTAAAAGGTCTCCTTATGGCTTTTCTATTATGCTAATTCATAATAATTCACTTAGAGAGAGAGAGAGAGAGGGAGAGAGAGAGAGAGAGAGAGAGAGGAAGAGGAAGAGAGAGAGGGAGATAGAGAGAGGGGGGGGGGAAGAAAGAATAACAAAACAAATCACCTCTTCAGGTTCCGTGAGTAGTGTTTGGGCAATAAAGATATAAGAGAATGCGAAGATCAATGCTACAGCCTGGAGTAGGCGTTCTGTAGCACCAGCTTGCACGGTTGCTATGACGACGACGGCTTCAACAGGTACATAAGCTTGTGTGTCAGAAAAGGTCAAACATTCTTCCCGAAGCAAACGAGTACAAACAGTGAATCATATTTACTCTTCAGTAAGTCTTCGCTTCCCGCCCCTTTAAGTCCACAACGTATAGATATTGTTGTAGCGAGCAAGACGATTTAATTCAGATGAGTAGGTAGATACAGATTAAAGTGAATAGTGTCTCTATCGTTTAAGGGACCTTTCAATGTGTGGCCTGTATCTTAGATGGAACATTGCACATAAGAATGGAGGAGACTAAGAGACCATAAGGCCTACACTTGGCAGTTCCTTATTCCTTACCGCCTGTCGTCTCTATTCATAAAGTTATATAATATTTTCTTCAAACAACCTATTGTTGCAGCGTTCACTGTATGGTTACTAAGTCTATTATATTCGTTAGCCACCTGTTGGTAAACCAATTCTTGCCTATTTCCTTCCTAAAACTAAATCTGAGAAAGAAAAAGGCAAGAACTGGTTTAGCAATTTTGTGGTTACCGACTGGAATAGACTTAGTAACCATGTGGTGAGCGCAGAATAAATTCGTTGTTTGAAATATAAACGGTTACTACCTGTCGTTACGTGTGATCTTACACTAGTTGTAAAAATGCATGATGTTATAATGATGATGGTGATGATGACAACAACAACAACAACAACAACAACAACAACAACAACAACAACAACAACAACAACAACAACAACAACAACAACAACAACAACAACAACAACAACAACAACAACAACAACAACAACAACAACAGCGAACAACAACGAACAAGAACAAGAACAAGAACAACAATAGTCTGATTAAGCGCCTATGCTACTCTAGGATTTTAGCTTTATCTAGCGACGTCTGTATACACGTACTGTACTTGTGCTCGCTCTATGAAGATCCACGGTAGTTCTATTAACTATGCATATGAGGTGGAATCAATTAGTATCAAGACTATTCTGTAGAAAAAAAGAATACTCAGAGTTCTGTAGCTCAGTCGTCTTCATAATTGTCTCTTGTGACACACTCTTGCTAATGCTGGAAACTTTTTTTTTTTCTAAAGCCGACTTTTTTATCGTTTTTAACTCAATTGTTGTATTGCATTTTTTGCCTGATGTTTTCAGTATTGTCAAACAGCCTTTTAGTGCCAGTTTAAGTTAAAAAATATATGTATCTTTAGTCAGGACAGTACTGAAAATAGCGGACATGAATGATTTGACACTTGTCCAGGAATTGCTACATAACCCGTGAGGCTTGGGCGTGAGCAATGTCATGATGCATATGCCAGCCACTGCTCTCATGCAAATCAGGCCTTTTACGACTGACATCTTTTTTCACAAGCTTCAAAACTTTGGCGGAGTAAACTTTATTACTTTTCTGGCTTGGTGGAACAAACTCATGACGAACAATCCATTGCTGTTAGAAAAAGAAGTTTGAGCTTTATATACTCTCAGAGAATTTAAGGTCTTCTGCTGTGAGGAATAAAACTGACTCATATTCAGAAAACCATGATCCGTTACCTCTAATACTTTTGCACGTAGGCTGGGTCACTTGCAAGTCACGGTGAACATACACACGAGTTTCTCTTTAGTTGTTTGAAAGAATATCTAGCAGTGGCAAATAGAGGTGGCTTTAGTTGGATCAGCGGAAGAGTCGCGGCATAGATTCTGCGGTTGGGTCCCGTCTCCAGTAGTATGTTGGTAAAGGTGGCACACTAGGCATTTGTTACAATCATGCTACTTAATACTGATGACCCACTTTCGGAGAAGAATAAGCGAAGATATAGAGATCTGTATATTTCGATCACTTACTGTGATCCTCTTCAGCAGATATCTGCTGAAGAGGATCACAGTAAGTGATCGAAATATACAGATCTCTATATCTTCGCTTATTCTTCTCCGAAAGTGGGTCATCAGTATTATTTTACAAATGTGCTACGACATATCTTTGTTGTGAATCATGCTACTTGCTTTTGTTACTTTGAGTAGAAACGACTTCGGTTACGATCTTTTGTTTTTCAAATTTCCAAATATCAAATGACTCCAGCGTCATAGAGTGAGAAGCTGAGTGACGAAGGAAGAAAAGTTAAACCTAAAATACGAATTTTAGAAACATTGTTGAGATGTTCTTACGGAAGTCTAGAATGTTGTAATCCAAATCGTTTCTACTCAAAGGGAGTAGCAAAAGCAAGTAGCATGCTAGCAAGAAATACCTAGTGTGCTGCCACCAAGACGACTGCCGACAAGCAGGCTAGGAGACACTCCATACGAGGACGAATTCTTTATTGGTATAACATTCGCTCGTTCGACCTTTATCATTTGATGGGAAGAGTTGAAACGGCTTGAATTTCTGCAAGTCGTGTGTTACCACAAAATAGATGCATTCCATCGTCATTGTAGTACATATAAATAGAAATAACTGTTATACATAAACTATATTCATACAGATATTGTAAAATCAAGGAAGTACTCGAGGAATGCGGTACGGACATAGATACAGAGACGAAGAAGTGAATCATATAATTCCTTCATGTAGTAGTTCTCATTAAATTGAACAATATGAAGTATACTTGTACTTTCTTTATTAAAGAATTGCTATTGTATACCACATAAAATCAAATCAGAAGGAATTCACTCCCACATCTTTCTGATAAAATAAAATAAAAAGCTATACTGGTTTGCACGCTGCAAATTATACAAATTGCTTGCAACTGCGTGCTGGCTTTTGCTACCTAGCAACTAGTTCAAACAGTTAACAATCCACTTTGATTTTCAGTTTAACACGCAGAAAGTATATAATCTATCGCGATTTCCAAGAACTAGTGAGCACTTGTTTCTGTAGATTAAAAAAAAAGCTTATCGTTTCAGACTTCTTTCAAAACATTAAGACTCCAACAAATACTTTATGTTGAAACCAACAAATTTGAGTAAGTAACGAAAGTTACTGAATCAAATTAAATAACTGAATAGATACTTTGAGAGTTAGAGTAGTGGAGCTACACCGGGGCATAGATCAGTAGACTTGAATATCAAAGTCCCGATAATCAGTGTTTATTTTGATTTAAGACTTTATTAATCTTTGTTGAGTTTGTTTAAACACATCATTCATATTTAATACTATTAAACTAGTTTCTTGGTTGTTAATGATTTTTATGAAGATTGTGCCCACACATGTACATACCTTTATACATACATGTATATATACATACATACATACGTACATACATACGTATATACATACATACATACATACATTCATACACATATACATGCATATATATGTATATATATATATATATAAACATATATATATATGTATATATATATATGTATGTATATATATGAATGTAAATATATATATGTATGTATATATATGTATATATTTATATATGTATGTATATATATGTATGTATATATATATGTATATATATATATATGCATACATATATATACATATATATGTATACATATATATATATATAATATATATATATATGCATACATATATATATGTATATATACATATAATTATATATATATAATATGCATACATATATATATATATATTATATACATATATATATATATATATATATATATATATATACATATATATACTCGTATACATATATATATATATATATATATATATATATATACATACATACATATATACTGTATATATACATATATATATATATATATATACATATATATATATAAATATATATATATATATATATATATATATATACATATATATACAAATATATATACATATATATATATATATATTATGATACATACATGCATACATACATACATACATACATACATACATACATACATACATACATACATACATACAGGCACACATACATTAACACATGCATACATACATGCTTATTTGTATAATATTACCAATGGTGAAATCAATATTTGGTTTAATTTTGATAGCAACAAAATTAATTTGTCACTTCAAAACATTTTTCAATATAACAGATACTTTCCGCCACACATTTCAATCCACGACAATGTTAAGAAATACTTGGTGTAACAATTATTATATCCAAAAGGTCATAGTGTTTGTAAGTCATAAAAATGATAGTATCATGGCAATTACTGGGCCTTAAAATTACTTTTCTATATGCATTTGTATCCAACATGCATACTCCAGTTATGATACCAGTACCAATTATGTGCATTTAACATAAATACTTATTACTGCATATTTATAAACTTTTAGAGTATCCCAAAATATAAAGAAACACAGCGTTCAAAAATTCATTTATTATGTTAGGTAATTTCTTGTGTAAAGATTCGATAAATCTCACCTTTGATGTATTTACGATGTTAGTTGATAAGTTGTAGAGTGTGGTTAATGTTAAACGAGTGTGACTGATAATTTCCAACTTTTCTCACTAGAATTATTTTTCTTTGTTATATTTACCCTCACAGAACTACACGACACAACACGACACAATACGACACAGAGCGAGACGTGAGTATACGACACCAAGCGAATGATCATATTAAACTAAAGCTAAGCCCTGGCCAAAGCCAGTTTTAGTTCTTTTATTGCCTCAGCGTCTACTGTACCTGGGCACGACAGCAACTGACCAATGAGAATGAGGGTAGAAGATGACGTCACAAGAAACGCAGAGGTGTCCAATCAGTGAATGAAATCGTGACGTCATGACCCTGAGGACCAATAGATTGAAAGAAAGTGAGGCTTCTGTTGCAATTTGTCAAATAGAAGGTTGAAGTCGTACTCTTTTCTTGCCTTCCGATCACCAGAAAACGATGGAATATGAAACGAACCTCGTAGATTCTTTAAGAACGCGTTTCTATACAATGGCGATTCTACAAAAACAATTGAGAAAGTAAATATATTTGATAATGACCAGACTGGCATGAACTGACGAACTGTGATGATAACGTTATAAATTCTCTCTCTAACAACGTTATTGATTACAAGCGCGGCATGTTCGTTACTACACAAACAGACGTTGTCGCCTCGCACGCTGCCTCGCCAAACTGTTCCTTCCACTCACTCCTCTCCTTACAAATTCTTTCACAACTTTAAGGGAACCATGAGCAACAGATATCTACCAACAACAAAAGAGACTTTAACAATATTAATACTGTCTAGTATTGAGCCTCTCGTCTTCTTCTTTCCCCTTCTTCTTCTTCTTCCCCCTTCCCTTTCTAATCCTTTAATCTAATTTATCTCTTGCTTACTTTACTGGCTCATTACGTTAAACATACATACTCCTCGGAATAAGCAATATTAATGTTATAATGCAGGTATAGTTTGTGATTGCAGTAGGTAGGCCGTACAGGAAAGTATGCAGGAAGAATTCGTTTTTGGAAAAAAAAAAAAAAAAAAAAAAAAAAATCTGGAGAATATAGATGACAAGAACAAATTTGGTCTACTCGTATCTTCGCGTGATGTAAAAAGTGTGTTATCCTTAAGATTGTGTAGGTTGTAGAATTTTTAGAATTATTGTAGAAATTATTTCAGTGGGACTGTAGAATTTAGGTTTTTATTTATTACTCTTTATTTTCTTATCATTGTATTATTTATTGTATTTTTTCAAATATATTTGAATTATTTAGATAATTACATATTATTAATGTAGAATCGGTTCTAGAATTATTTGTAGGAATATTGTTGCATGTAGAAAATAGAAATTCTAACAACGGGGTAAAAAAATTGGTACTCAGATGTTCGGATTCCATGTTGGATTTTTCTCCTCATGAACTACAATAATGAAATTCTACAAATTCTACAACTTTCACAATAGTCCTAATTGATCTCCCGTGAAACCTTTAAAGCCATCCTAATTTCCGACTGAAAGAGAAAATGACAATATTTAGTCCACTGTGGGTCCACCGGCCTATCCAATAGAAAACGATACAGTCTTTTTACCTGACATAAATATCAAATTGTCATGTTCTTTTTCATTCTTTTCAGCCAGTCATTTTACTGTAGTCAGAAGCGTCATATCTAATTGTAGTTTCTTGTCTTACATTCAATATTAGTTTCTCCTCCTGAGCCAGTCATCTTAATCACTAATCAATGGAATGGTTGGATTCCAAAAAATTAGTTGGACTTCGTCCAAGGTTGGAGTGTAACCGTAGCTTTAAGCTATGGTTACACTCCAACCTTGGTTACTCTCCAATACTTTCCCGTGGCTTAAAGCTTAAAGCTACGGTTATAGTCAAACCTTGGATGAAATCCAAGGGAATAGTTGGAATCCAACCATTCCATTGATTAATGTAATCTTAGTTTTACAGTATTTTAGTCGGAAGGGTAATATCTCGCAACAGTATATTGTTTCTAAGTATTGCGTGCTATTGTCCTGCATCCAATATTAATTCCTCCTTCTACAGTAGTTTATTCGTAAGCGTAATATCAGACTATAGTATCTAGTGTCTGTTATATATATTCCCAAACTCGCGGCATAATTCAGTGTTACTCATTACTCACAAATACTCTAACAGAAAAACTAATCCAGGAAACCATTCACCAAGCAAATTTTTTCATTAACTATGTCGGTGAAATAGTGCAATGCACGTTTTTATCTATGGGTCCACGCACACCAAATAACACAGAAGCGGTCACTATGTCGTTTGATTGATCGCTCAATGTTGATTTATCAATCATAGACTGATTTGCAATAGCCATACAGAAGAGATTTTATTTGAAAAGTATTTGCATGAAATAATGAACGTTAATTTCGTTTGTCCGCAATGTTGTGTAAAGTGTGTGAAGTCATTCATAGGTTGATAGAGCTTGTGCGCGCTTAATCCATTCGGTACGATATAGAGTGCGAGACTTGATATATGGTAGCAACAACGAAGTCGAAAAATGTCGTATCGTAGTTTGTCTTAAATAAACAAACGAAGGTTCAGGTCCTGTTCACACTAGCGGTTTGAACCGCGCAGAAACTGTGGTACCGTAGAATCAAGGAAAAATTGCACGGTTGTGTATGAACGCGTCCACTGACTTGCATTTTAATTGAACCGCCGCGGTTGAAACCGCTAGTGTGAACAGGCTTTAATTTTGTTGTTGAGACTGTCACTATAGGATGGCCTTTCATTTGTGTATGTATCAAAACCCTTTTAAATGTTTTAAAATGATCTATAATGGTACCAGAAAATCTTTTGGTTTATAACGAGTCAAGGTGAAAAAAGAAAAAAAGAAAGAATGAATGAAAGAAAAAAAGAAAGAAGGAAAGAAAGAAAAAAGACAATACTAACAAACCATCGAAGAACTTACTTTCCCAATTCTATGCTTATTGCTCAAATCCCCAACCCTTTCTGGACAACGAGTGTACATATAACCATTAGGGAGGAAAATAGATAACAAATATGGGGATTAAAATTTTTCAACACCCTTAGAGAATCCCCTTCCCTACATGAATTTTCATGAATATATGATACTTCATTTGGTCACTATTCATCGTTTGTCTCCTCTACAGAGGTCCAATATTCAAGCATTTGCTATCAAAAATAGAGGGGGGGGAGGCTGCTATGAAAGACAAAAATAAAGCCGATTCAAACACATACAAACGCGTATCTCGACGTTCATATGTTTCAACCCATGTGTTTCACTATGGCAGATCTGGCTTCGACTTCAGCTCACAAAGGTTCCAAACCTACATCGACCGCCATTGCCTCGGCTGTGCAAGTACTCAGGGTAAAGGTTGCGTTGTGGCCTTTGGTTCTCATTTTTCTTTCTCCAGAAAAAACGATGCGAAATCATATTAATGTAGGCCATATGGTCTCTTGCGATCTCCTCAATTCCACTGTTCTTATGTTTTTATATAGTCTTTAAGTGCATATTATGCCATATGACTGTCTTCAGTCATTGTGACGTATAAAATCACTTTAGCCTCATTCATTCATGCATAAACATCCAATCATTTCGTGTAATTATGTTGAAATAGTAGATAGATAGATACACATACCAACGGCTCTTTTTTCCTTTACAAGGGAGATAGTCAAAGTAAAAGGCATAGTCTACTCACACCAATTTCATCCACAAATACTCAATTCACATTCACCCCCAACCCCCTCTTTTCTTGGCTTCTCCTGAATGACGGGTCATTTTTGCATCTCGCCCACTGCCCTGGGTCAGAAGCAATGCAGCAAGACACAGCGCATATACAGTAAAGCAGTATAATTTAATCGGTGGCCCTCCTTCTCCGTCCCCTCATGCAGAAAAAGAGGAGACGGGGAGAAATCCCTTCGGGCTGCATCAAAATATTACTCACAGATACTCCCTCATCTCCCATCTCCCACCCACTCCCTTCCGTGCATCACAGCATCATCCATACACAACCATTCTCTATTCACTCCTATCTTCCGTCTTTGCCCTTCCTTCCGTAATAGACATTCCCCTCTTTGCCAATGTCCCTTTTACCCCATCTATCCATCTCATCCTTGGTCATCCTCTCATGTTCACTCCTTCCACCTCTGATTTCCACACCTCTTTTACTAATCTTTTTTTTTCACTCATTCTTTCCATATGTCCAAACCATCCCATTACTCTTTCATCAGTTCTATCTCCCAACTCCCTTTCCACTTCCGCTCTCCTTCCCACCTCCTCGTTTCTCACTATCCAGCCTTGTAATTCCTACCATACTTCTCAGGCATTTAATCTCAAACACATTTAAATTCTTCCTCTTTTCTCTCTTATGTTTCATGTTTCTGTTGCATACAGTGCTCTCGGCACAACCACCCCTTCGTAAATCTCCTCTTATCATCCATTCCCAAATGTCTATTTCTCATTACACTTTTTAATACCCCAAGGCATTTACTTGCTTCTCTCAACTTTCATTCTATTTCCACCTCTACCCTCCCTTTCCCGCTACATTAACCCTGAAGTATTAAAGCTATCCACTTCCTCCAGTCTTTCTCCCTTAATACTCACTTCCAATTTGCTGCCATCTTCTCCCCTTGTAGAACTCACCTTACTTTACCCACATTTATTTTTAACTTTCTTCTTTCGCACACCTTCCCAAACTCTGTCACTAACTTTCTCAATCCTCCTCAGATCCTGCTACAAGTGCAGTATTGTTAGCAAACAACAACTGGCTTATCTCTCATTTTTCTCAATTTCCTTTAATCATCTCCAATCCCCGGCCCATCACCCTTGCGTTTACCTCTCACACCATCCCATCCATGCATAAATTGAACAGCCAATTCAACATAACACATCCCTGGTAAAGTCTTACTTTTAGCTCAAACCCCTCACTCTCTCCATTTCTAATTTTAACACAGGCTCTACTACTCTCGTAAAAACTCTTGACTGCTCTGAACAGCTCTCTTCCTATCGCACATATTTGCAATACCTTTCACAGTGCCTTCCTGTCTACCCTTTCATAAGTCTTTTCACATCCACAAAGGCCCAAAAAGCATCCTTACCTTTTCTTAAGGCTTTTCTTACCAAAGACATCTGATGCACGCAATCCCTACCTGTCCTAAACCCACACTGTTCCTCACCAATTACTCCCTCTATTTCTTTCCTAATCCTCTCAATCAAAACCTTCCCTTAAGCCTTCCCAACTACACTTAAGAAACTGATCCTTCTGAAACTACTATATTCACATTTGTCCCCTTTTCCCTTGTAAAGTGGAACTATACAGGCACTCCTCTAGTCCTCGGCACTCTATCCTCTTTTATACAAACATTAAACAACCTCACCAGCCAGTCCACCATCACTGTACCTCCCTTTGTTAGACACTCCGTATAACACCCATCTAACTCAGGTGCCTTACCTGCTGTCATCATTATAATAACTCCTTTCATCTCATCTTTCCTTATTTCTCCTCCATTTTCCTCATTCATCGCTGTCATTTTCTTAGCGCTTCCCATGGCAATTACCTTCTCCTCCCTATCCTTCACACTTAGCAGGTTCCTAAAATACTCTGTCCACCTTCCTCCTATTACCGTCTCTTCCACTATCATTTCTCCATCTGCACTTTTTCCCTTTTTGCTTTACTTGATTCGCCTCCCGTTCCTTTCTTAATTTTCTTCCAAAACATCTTATTACTTTAAAAAAAATTCTGTTATACTCTTACCCCATTTCACATCTGCTCTCCTCTTTGCTTGATTTCTCTTTTTTTCCTTTGTTTTTTTCATGTGATTCTCTTAACCAATCTGTGAATGCTCGTTTCTTCTCTTCTACAAACTTTGTTGGTTTATCATCCCACAACTCACTACCCTTCCTTTTATTTCCTCCCGCCCTCCTTGTTCCACACACCATCTTTACACACCTTGTGACTCCCTCCTTGAAACATCCCCATTCCTTCTCCACTCCTAGTTCTACTCTATCCTTAACTCCCTCCCATTCTTCTCTCAGCTTCTTGTACTCCTTCTCCTTTTCTTTATCATTTAAGCAGTTCTTGTAAGCACCCTCCAACCTTCTGTCCTTCTCTTTCTCCACCTCTCCTCCACTCTCAACTTACCTTTCACCAAAAAATTATCTGATATTCTCCCACTCTCTCCCCTTAGAACATGTACATCCTTAACTCTTCCAACTCTTCTCCTAATTACCACTATATAGTTAATTAAATCCCTATCTACCACTCATCCATCCACCACCCTCCTCATGTGTACTTATGCCCATGGATAGATAATTAGATAAATAAATAGATAAATAAAATAAATAGGCAAATAGATAAATAGATAAATTAGTAAATAAATTAATAAGTAAATAGGAATAAATAGATAAGTGAATCAAATAATAATAAATTAATAAGTAAATAAGTAAGTAATTGAATTCGAGATCCGAAAATTTCATCTGGGACACGAGTAGAGTTCCCTATCATGTATGCTGTATGAACATCAACAAATCATGCATGTATTCATATTTTTGTGAAATGATGAAAAGCTTGTTTACATTAATTATTCAAACAGAATATAAAACAATTACACACTGTCACGAATAAAATACTCAGGTATATAGGTGTCTTCTCAAAGTGAGAATGATGATTGATTTGGTGAAACGTCGCAAAACTCTACATTATCAGGAGGTTATAACGGTACCCCTTACAAAGGAATTGGTAGCGTGAAATCTAATGAACCATGCCCTTGCTTCAACTCTCCGGTGGCAGGGTTCGAACAGCCATCACCTCGATCTCCGTTGCAAGTGGCAGCGACGCCCAACCCGCTCGGCCAGCGAGCATACAAAAGTAGAAATTCTTCATTCTTACCAGTAACTTTGTGAATAAAATAGTCTAGTGAAAGATGATATGGAAGGAAACTGTATCATACAGTACGTAAGGGATTATCTAGTTCAAGTCCCTTTAGCTCAATGAAATCGTATGGTTGTAGTGAGATTGAACCGCACTGTAGCCTAGTGGATACCGTATCGAACTCATGGTCAGTTGGTCGTAAGTTCGATTCCCGGGACCCGCTGTGTACTTATTCTGCTGGTTTCCGACAGCCCTGGCTAAAAAAAAAAAAAAAAAAAAAAAAAAAAAAAAAAAAATATATATATATATATATATATATATATATATACATGTATATATATATGCATATATATATATATATATATATATATATATATATATATATATATAGCGGCTGGCTGCAACTGACAGGGCTTGACTCTACTAAGGGGTTTCTCACTTCTCACTTCTTGGAATGGGATGGTGAGGTAAGAGTAGTGAGAAAAACATATAGGAACGACGCAGGTATTTTTGTTGCCATTACCCGTGAAACACGTAATCAGAACTAAAAAAAAAGAAAAAAAAAAGAAAAACGAGAACAAAACTTGTCATGCTTTCAATCTGTACGCAACAGTGCAATGCCAACTAGTTCTCATGCACGCATGCATTTTGTTTTCGAGGTTCGAGATTTGCGCATTGACCAGATTAATCACGTTCTGATCGTCATTCATGCTTGATGAGAAATGATAATTTGGTGTAACTTGTCAACCATTGTGTAAGCAAAAAAAAAAAAAAAAAAAAAAAGATGTAGAACTAGGTTCATAAAGCAGAGGACTTTGATTAGTAGTATAAGCAAGAAAAAAAAAAAAAAAAAAAAAAAAAAAAAATCCTAGGACTAGGTTCACAAAGCAGAGGACTTTGATTAGTAGGCGCCATTTTTCTCGTCCCAGATTCAAACTGTATTTTTTTTTCTTTCGTAAATGATCAGTGTTGAATGAAGTAGGGAAGAGGAAAGAAGCTGAGTAATCTGTCGCTCAGGAGGGACATGGAGAAGTGAATGTATGATGAAAGTTCCACATTTACCTTTGGATGTGGAGAAACAAACCTATGCTCTAGAATCTTGTCAGAAATTCTAAAAGTTCAACGGAACATATCGGTCAGTCCGACGAACGATGGGACAGAGAACGTCACCATCTTCCCTCTCCAGTAGATTCTTGTTGTTCTCTCTCTCTCTCTCTCTCTCTCTCTGTCTGTCTGTCTGTCTGTATCTCTATATCTGCCTCTCTCTCTCATCTCTTTCTGTCTGTCTCTGTCTGTCTGTCTGTCTCTCTCTTTCTCTCTCTCTCTCTCTCTCTCTCTCTCTCTCTCTCTCTCTCTCTCTCTCTCTCTCTCTCTCTCTGTCTCTTTGCCTAGTGCAGGCCTTGGAACTGTCTAGTGTAGGCCCTGCAGCTCCCTACTGCAAGCCTTATGGTCTCCATATCCTTATGTTCTAAGAAAGTATTTCTTCGTCGACGTGCATGCCACCCCAGAGGACTAAGAAAGCAATGCCAATTTGTTCATAGTATTTCTGCAAGATTCATATATATTTCTAAAATATTTATAATTTCCTAAACCGTTTGCTGGCTGAGCGAACTGAAGCGTCGCTTCTTGCGCCGGAAGTCAAGGTGACAGCGGTTCGAACCCTGCCACCGGCAAGTTGAACCAAGGGCATGGTACGTTAAATTCCATGCTACAAAGTTCCTTACGTTAAACCGAAAGAGAACATTGATTCCATGGGCGTTGTTCAAAAAGCAAAAGCCCATTAATCGGGTTAGAAGAGACCAGTATTGCTAGTAAATCTTAAACCACAATAACACTAGTTAATACGTTCTTTATCCTTTCTTAATTAACCACTTTGCAAGAACTGAATTGACATGCTCACAAATAAAAAAAAAGAACGTTATTTCGCATTGTTTCTCTTGTGCTTCAATACTTTTCACTCAAGGCACATGAAAGGTCTCATTAGTTTCTCTTGTTTCCAAACCCGAGACATCAACGGATCTTATCACTGTGTCGACGACCCAAGTTTTTCTTCTTGAAGCGGCGCGTGGCCGACGTCTCTCCCGAGACTCACGGGCTGGGAAAGCCTCGGACAGAAACTCCAAAAACCCCTCCAAGTCTTCTTCAGTTCGTGCATATTTTGTCTTTTTAGTTTCTCTTTGTTTTCTTTTCCGTTCTTCACCCTCTTCTTCCCATTCCTTCTCTCTCTCTCTCATTCTCTTTTTGTATTTTTATCCCTCTCTCTCTCTCTCTCTCTCTCTCTCTCTCTCTCTCTCTCTCTCTCTCTCTCTCTCTCTCTCTCTCTCTCTCTCTCTCTCTCTCTCTCATTCTCTTTTTGTATTTTTATCCCTCTCTCTCCCCATAGAGCCTTCCCGGTCTTCTTCAGTTCGTGTTTTTTTTTTTGTTTTTGTTTTTTCTCTTTCGTTTCATTTCATTCTTTTCCCTCTTCTTCTTCCTTCTCTCATTCTCTTTTCGTCTTTTTATCCCTCTTTCTCCCTCTATTTGTCTGTCTTTCTCTTTCTTCTTTCTATCTGTCTGTATCCCCCCCTCTCTCTCTTTGTCTGTCTATATCTTTCATTCTCTTTTTCCTCTCTTTTTTAAGCGTCTCTCATTATCTCTATACCACTCTTGTAGCCTGTATTTTTTGTACCTTCCAAAATCAATCTCTTTTTTCGTCTTTATTTTCGAATTTTAAATCTTCTGCCTGAGGCTCCCTCGTGTATTCTCATGAATTACTTAATGCTTTTCTGCCAAAAGCGTAGAGTATCCCAGTGACATTGCCGTC
>NC_134790.1:28199639-28204639 GCF_046742065.1 Oratosquilla oratoria
TGAGAAACTGAGAATGCTGAACAAGGCGAAATGGTGAATTTGTAGCAAATATAATTCTTGCAACTTCTTTGTCGATATTTTCCTTTTGAGAGGCTGAAGTTTTTATGATAAATATGTCCAGAGATGTTGATGACTTTCCTCTAGATGAAAATGATTTAGCAGAAGTGGCGCCTGTGGAGGATTCTGATAGTGACCTTTTTAATGGTGGAGTCAGGCTTACAGATGATTCAAGTGGAGCCGATGATGAAGTGATTGAAGCTGTTGATACAGATCCTGAAATGGAAACAGAAAATTTTAGCATATTGCATAATTTTCAAATGAATAAATAAATGAATGAATACAGTGTGATTTTGGCTACTTTTGAGCACAGTAGTTATTTTTCTAGATAATGATCATATTCACACAAACCACTAAATCATTTGGAAATAATTAAAAGGATATGAAATAGGTGGGCTTGGAATTCAGCCCACACAGGATTCAGTCCACTTTTAAATTCACTAAAAATAATGGGTTAGTTGGGTTAGGTTAGGCTAAATCCCTTTGGGCTGAATCCCATGTGGGCTGAATTCCAATGGAACCTATGAAATATATTACACAATGTTGAATGAAATGAATAACAATCATCTAGGCCCCAAAGGTGAGTGGATACAGTATATTATAGTGATATAGTCATCACCCAAATTTAGAAGTAATGAAGTTGAAGTATCATCTCTTTAGGCCTTCACATTTTTATTGCACATGCTCTCCATTGGTCACCAAATTTATATAGTTGCGTATGAAAAGGGAGAAATGCTTCCTGGTTGATTCCAAGGCAGCAACTGACTAAGTGAGAAGCTGCTTACCTAGAACAAGTTTCAACAAGAATCTTGTTGAAACTTGTTGTGGGCTGCACAGTGATATATATATATTACATGTTGGCTTATACCGTTCCTTGTATACTTGTGGCAAGTCTATATAACACTGCTCCTTATATTGATATGCTAAAAATGTCCTTTAGCAATCAGATCGTATATCAGATAGTAATCCCACAATATTTAAAATCTATAAAAATAAAAACATTTAAATCAAATAAATCTGATTTAAATAAAAAAAAATATATTTTTTTTATATTTTTTAAAAAGAAAAAAAAAAAAAAAATCGCCAACCCTGGTGTCCACTAACCTCCTATAATAATACCTGTTAAGTCCGGCTAAATTTGTCATTTCAAAGCATAACTGTGCCTTAAAAATAATTTCTTATTTCACTATAAAATTTTATACTAACTTATACTGCATTGAATAAGTCAATAACTGATATATTTGTCCTATATACAATGTTAGGTTTCTAGTTTTGATAAATTTGTCCAATATAAGATGTTAGGTTACAAAGAAAGCAATGGCCTCCGCTAGTGGACCCAGGGATCTGGGTGCGCACGTCCTGTGTAATAGTAGTCATTGATATATATATGTATATATATATGTATATGTATATATAATATATATGTATATATATATGTATATATATATATATAATATATGTATATATATATGTATATATATATATATATATATATATATATATATATATATATAAATTGCATATGTATGTATACATACACATGTATGTATATGTAAGTATATGTATATATATATGTATATATACATATATGTATATATATACATATAAATATATATATATATGTATATATATACATATATATATATATGTATATATATACATATATGTATATACATATTTGTGCATATATATATATATATATATATATATATATACTTATATGTATTTATATATGTATATATATACATATATATATATATAAGCATGTACAGTATATATGTATATATATATATATATATATATATATATATATATATAAATATATATATATATATATATATTGTTGAGACATTCTGACAGGTTGACGTAAGCGGAGTAGGAAACACAGGAGTCTTAGTCTTGAGTTTATTCCTGACTAGTTTCGCAGATATGCTTTTTCAAAGGAATATATATATATATATATATATATATATATATATTTATATATATATATATATATATATATATATATGTATATATGTATGTATATATATGTATATATGTGTATATACATATGTATATATATGTATAAATATGTATATATATATATATATATATATAATGTATGTATACACATATGTATATATATGTAAATATATACACAGAGATACACACACACACACACACACACACACACACACACACACACACACACACACACACACATATATATATATATATATATATATATATATATATATATATGCAAAGAAATCACAAAACACACGTGATAGAATATTTTTGCAGAAACCACCGGGAAATTGAAAAAACAGATACCGAACGTTTTCGTCTATTTAGACATTTTCAAAGGTACAAAAATGCAATACAGAAAGAAACAATAAATACATAAGAAGACAAGGATACTCGGAGAGGTCCCATGTTACATTTTATCACACACAATTTTGTCAATAATAAAATTGTCCAATTTAGATAAACCCAAACTCAAGTTCATGTTATTTCCAAAATTTCTTTTTATAAAACAAGATTCAATAATATTTCTTTCTATAATATTATTACAAGAAGTAATTATTTTAGAATTTCCCCAGTCAATATTATGACCATAATCCCTTTGGTGGACAAATAATCCACTGGACACTTGCCCCGTTCTAATACTATATTTATGTTGGCCTATTCTTTTTTCTAAGCCTTTGCCTGTTTGGCCTATATAAATAAAATCACAATTTTTACATGGTATATTATAAATACATCCTTCTTTACTTCTTGGGGAATTTTTAATTAACAGACTCTTAATGTTGTTATTATTTTTGAATACTATCTGGATACCAAATTTTTCAAAAATGATAGGAAGATGGATTAAATTTTCGTGGTACGGAATTATTAGCATATTTTTATAATTAAATGGTTTGACCTGCGACATATTAAGAAAACATTTCCTAGCTTTGATTTTTGTTTTATCAATAAGATGTTTTGGATATTTTAAATTTTCTCCAATGTCATAGATGAATTGTATTTCTTGATCCAAGAACTCAGGGGAACAAATTCTATAAGCTCTCAGGAACATTGAAGAAAAAACTGACAGCTTGGATTTTTGACTGTGATACGAGTAAAAATGAATGTACGAGAGGACATTGGTCGGCTTCCTGTAAACGTCAAATTTAAAGTATCTTCCACATCGGTGAATATTTACATCTAAAAATGGTAACATATTATTTTCTTCAACCTCTACTGTGAATTTAATGGAATGCACCAAATTATTTAAATCTGACAAAAAAGTATCCAAATATTGATCATTAGGCCAAATGCATAATATGTCGTCAACATACCTGTACCAAACTGCATTAATTGGAAGAATGTTTGGTAATAACTCTCTTTCAAAAAACTCCATATACAAATTGCTAAGAATTGGAGACAGACAGTTCCCCATGGCCATACCAAATGTTTGAGTATAAAAGTTTCCATTAAATTCAAACTTAGAGTCTATTACACATAATTTGATTAAACTAATAATAGTATGAGCAGGGAGTGTAAAGTCATGTTTCTTTAATTCTTTTTCTAGAAATCCTAACAAATCTAAAACCGGGACTCGGGTGAATAAACTTTTAATATCGAAACTAACCAACTTAAAATCAAATGTGATATTATGTCCAAGCAGCTTTTCGGTTAAGTCAACATTATCTTTGATATGAGAGTGGGAAATTGTCCCAACAAGAGGACTAAGAAGAGACACTAACCATTTTGACAACTTATATGTGCAAGACCCAATAGAACAAGTAATGGGCCTAACTGGATTATTAACTTTATGAGTTTTAATTAGACCATACATGTATGGAAGTGACGGAGATATAGTAACACATTTTTTTATCAGTTCGTCGTTACCTTTTAAAATTGTTTTAAGCTTCTTATTAAATTCACTATTAACATTTTCTAGAGGGTTCTTGCTCAATTTAACATATGTCTCTTCATCACTTAGTAATATTTCCATTATTTATACCATGTAAAAATTGTGATTTTATTTATATAGGCCAAACAGGCAAAGGCTTAGAAAAAAGAATAGGCCAACATAAATATAGTATTAGAACGGGGCAAGTGTCCAGTGGATTATTTGTCCACCAAAGGGATTATGGTCATAATATTGACTGGGGAAATTCTAAAATAATTACTTCTTGTAATAATATTATAGAAAGAAATATTATTGAATCTTGTTTTATAAAAAGAAATTTTGGAAATAACATGAACTTGAGTTTGGGTTTATTTAAATTGGACAATTTTATTATTGACAAAATTGTGTGTGATAAAATGTAACATGGGACCTCTCCGAGTATCCTTGTCTTCTTATGTATTTATTGTTTCTTTCTGTATTGCTTTTTTGTACCTTTGAAAATGTCTAAATAGACGAAAACGTTCGGTATCTGTTTTTTCAATTTCCCGGTGGTTTCTGCAAAAAAAAAAAAAAAAAAAATATATATATATATATATACATATATATATATATATATATATATATATATATACATATATATACATATATACATCTACCTTAAAAACCTACTATCAGAGAAAAGAAGAATAGAAATACACTAGATTCTATATCTTATAGCCAGTAACTATAACCCTCTTTGGCAGTTACATGTGAAGGGATGAGGGGAATATGTAGGTGTTAAACGAACGTAATGAGACTCGAGTCACGCGCCTACGGTCAGGTATCGCGAGTGATTGACAGATTGCGAGGTTAGCAGAGATAACTTTCGGAATGAAGTTAACCGGCCTGACTCTTGGGTTAAAGATGGCATCGCAGAACTTCTTCACCTTAGCTTAAATTCACTTGGGACAGAAAATAAGAAAATGAATAGAATAAAATGAATATATGTAATGAAACGAATAAATAGAATTAGCCGGCTTCTTCGCCCTGCCTTAAATTCATTTGGGAGAATGAATAAGTGAAT
>NC_134790.1:28209639-28214639 GCF_046742065.1 Oratosquilla oratoria
ACCTAATCTATCCTAACCTATCCTAACCTTACGTAACGTAACGTAACCTATCCGATCCTAACCTAACCTATCCTAACCTAACCTAATCTTTATTTCACTGTTGATATTCGGCGTACTGGGGTGACAATTCTTCAGGTGGGATCTCATGGGGTTTCGATTCTTCATGTGGGCGTTCTGGGGTACAATTCTTCATGTGGCAAATCTATATGAATGAGGTAATAATGACGAGAAGAGGCAAAGAGAAACAGGAGAGAAAAAAAGAATGAGATAATGAATTTAGGATTAATGGAGAAAGAGAAAAATGATTAGTTTTGTTATATTTGTTTTCTCTCCTCATTCTCATTCTCTCTTTTTTTTTAATGTATTTCCATTTTCAATAGGTTTCTTTACTTGTTCTGTATTTTGTAGTTATTGTCTTTCACACACCATCCCTCCATTTCAGAATCCCATACTTCAAAAAGAAAAAAAAAAAAAAAAAAAAATTGAACAGGATAAGAATAATTCTTATAGTCTTCCCTTAATAAAGCAGCATTACAGAAAGAAAATGGGAGTATTACCATGTTATTTCCATGACATTACACCTGGAAGAAAACGGAGATAGAAATAATGAGAATAATATTTTTTCATTTTAGGCTCGAAATCTGGTTTCCGCTTTCCCCTCTTCTCTTCTCTTTCTCCTTTCTTCTCTTTCTTCCTTCTTCTTCTTCTTCTTCTTCCCATCTCTTCTTCCCTTCTTCCCCTTTTCTCTTCCTTCTTTCTTTCTCATACTACCTTTTTCTTCCCTTCTTCCCTTTTTCTCTCTTCACAATTTTGTCATTCTGTCTGTTTCTGTCTCACCCTTACCTCTCTCCCCCTTTATTTCTTTGTCTCATTTTTTTCTTTATTGCATTCTCTCATTCTCTCGTTCTCTCAATCTCTCATTTTCTCATTTTCTCATTCTCTCCTTTTCTCATTTTCTCATTCTCTCATTCTCTCATTCACTCATTCTCTCATTTTCTCATTTTCTCATTCTCTCGTTCTCTCTTTTTCTTATTTTCTCATTCTCTCATTCTCTCATTTTCTCATTCTCTCATTTTCTCATTCATTCTTTCTGTATGCTTGTCCCTGTCTTCCCCTCCTCTTACCTCATCTCTCTCTCCCTACATCCCCCCTCCCTCTCTCTTCTTTTTCCTCTCTTTCTTCTCCCTTCCCCTCCCCCTTTCTCTTCCTACTCTTCCCCCTCTATTTCTCTTTTCCTCTCCTTTCCACTCCTACCTTTCTTCCTTTTTCCACATCCCCCTTTCTCTCTCCACCCTTACCCAACTCCCTCTCTTTACTTCTACTCTCATCTCCCTCTCTCTTTCTACCCTTCTCCCTCCCCCTCCACCTCCCTCTCCCTACCCTTCCTTTTCCCCCTCTATTTTCCTATTTTTTCCTATATCTCCCTTTCCCCTCCCCCTCCCCCTCTGTGTCCCTCTCCTTTCCTCTCCTCTCTATTTTTCTTCCTTACCCCCTTCCCACTCCTCAACCTTTCTTCCCTCCTTCCCTTTCCCTCTCCTTTCCTCTTCCTCTCTCTCTCTCTCTGTCTCCCTTCCCCCCTGTCCCCCATCCCCTCTCTCTCCATTGTTTAGCTTCAGGGATCCTTTCCAAATCTTTTCCGCTCCTCCCCTCTTTTTCTCTCTTTTTCTCTCTTTTTATCTTTTCCTTGGTCGTTTCCCTTCATCCCACATTCTCTCTCTCTCTATTCTCTCTCTCTCTCTCTCTCTCTCTCTTTCTCTCTCTCTCTCTCTCTCTCTCTCTCTCTCTCTCTCTCTCATTCTCTCTCTATCATTCTCTCTCTTTATTTTTTCACTCTTTAATACTCTTCCATCCTCCCTCCTCATCTGCTCTTCTTTACTTTTATACATCTCTTCTGACAGCTCCTGCAGTAGCTAAGTGTCTCCTGGTGTAACCTTTTGCCCCAAGTTGACCCCTTTAGTTGGGTCAACACTCATTACATATCACAGACATTACATCCTCGCTATCGTTAGAGGTTTTCATTCAGGAAAAGGAATCTCGTCTCTTCTTCTGGATAGAAAATACTTCGAGGATATCTTCTCTTCCTCTCCTCTTTTCCCAACTCTTCTTCCCCCTTCCCCTCCCCCCTTCCTCTCCCTCATTCTCCCCCCCCCCAACAGTTTCTTCTCCTTTTGTGTATATCGGAGGCGGACCTCGCTAATGAATCCTTTCCTGAAACTCCTTCAACACGGTAACCCACTATATTACTTTTATTTTTGCTAAACACAGGCAGTGTATTCATCTGATGGAGTAAATTACATGCTCAAGAGGATCTCGGACCACTGACGTCCCTTTCAGGGATGGGTCCGCTGTTCCCTTAAATGAATTAAATCGCTTGTGATTCGCCTGAATGAAATACATAACCACGTCACTGCGTTGAAGAGGTGAAGCGGAGGATGAGGAACATTTATCATGGACCCGCGACTGTGAGACTAAGCAGGTGGTGGTGGTTGTGGTTGTGGTGGACCATAATCACTAATCCACCTGACATCCAAGCCTCCACCCATCATGGGCCCAAGATGGAAGGAATCCACCTGTTTGTAGTGATAGCGATGGTCATAGTGATGATAACGGTAATTGTGGTATTCCACCTGACATTCAAGCCTCCACCCATCATGACCTCAAAGGTGGAAGGAATCCATCTATTTGTAGGGAGTGGACGAGGAAGCCATTTACCGATGATCCTCTGCCGAAGAAAGAATTTGGGTGGAGGAGTTCTGTTGTTATACGGAAACCCACACAGGAGAGAAATTAGATTGTGTGAGGAGAGGCGAGTTTTTAGGGGGACTAGATTAGGAACTAGGTTAGGAAATGGGTTTAAAAAGGGATTAGGGAAAGATGGGAGAGAATTGAAAGAGGGTTATAGAAAAGTTGAGGGATAGTCCTAGTGAATGAGTTGAGAATAAACCAGTTTGGGGAGAGTGAGTATGAGAATAGGATTGGGAGTTATTTACTAAGTGTTGGGAAGAAGTTAGGGAGTGATTGGGAATGGGTTGGGGACGGGGTTGGTGGGGAGGTGGGGAAGAGGATGAAGGAGGGGCTGGGAAGAGGACAGGGAAGAGTTGGGGATTGCCAACTTCCGAGTGGGGAGCGAACGAGTCTTCTTATGACCTCAGATCCGATAAAAGACGGAAAGAGGAAATTGATGATGATCGGAGGCTCACCTGAGGAATGGAGGAGGAGGAGGAGGAGGAGGAAAGAGGTGGAAGAGGAGTAGGAGAAAGAGAAGGAAGAAGAAGAGGAGGAAGAAGAGGAGTAGGAGGAAGAGGAGGAGGAAGAGGAGGAGAAGGAAGAGGAGGAGGAGGAAGAGGAGGAGGGAGGAGGAAGAGGAGGAGGAGGAAGAGGAGGAGGAAGAAGAGGAGGAAGAGGAGGAAGAGAAGGAGGAGGAAGAGGAGGAAGAGGAGGAGGAGGAAGAGGAGGAGGAGGAGGAGGAAAAGGAGGATGACATGGGAACGTTTTGGGACGAAGAGAAGAGAGAGATTGAAGATGAATATTGAAGAGGCTGAGAATATGTGGAAGAAGGAGATGAGTGGGTGCGGTAGGGAGGGAGAGAGGTTATGGAGGAAGGAGGAAGGAGGTACAGCTGGCATCACTTATAAATAATACAGGATTCATCGTCAATCTATGACTCAGTCGATATAGTTATTTAAAAATGGAGATAACCCATTAAATATTGCGACAGATTTGATCAATTTTGTTCGTGCTAAAGATAGATGATTGAGCGTGGGGCTTTTGGCTTGAAAGAGATCTCAGTAGATCCCGACCCCTTTCAACTCTGAAATCACTTCTTCGGCCGCATGGAATCGTTTGATCTTAATCAGAATAAAATCAATAAAGTGTGTCACATTATTGTATAGGTTGAAGAGGAGTTACAAGATGGGCAGAAGGTGGATGGGGAGGATACTACACCAGGAGACGCTAAGTAGCTGCGGCCGAAGCCGTCACTCTTAACCTATGCCCTTGGGCTACTGGGGCAGGTAACAGACATTCGCTGCTGGGGATTCGAACCCAGAACTAAGTGAATACGGGATCAGAATGCTTCCGTTTACGCCACCAGGCAGAGGGAAAAAGAGGGGAGAAGTGGAGAAGTGAAGAAAAAGAGGAAAGGAAGAGAGGGTAAAAGGAGGAAGAAAGAGAGGGGAGAAAGGAATACTACCTTATTCAAGTAGGGGAAAAGAGGGGAAAGGGGGATAAAAGTGAAACATAGGAAGAGAGGGGAAAAGGAGAAAGAGAGGGAAAAAGGAATAAAGTGGGTAAAAGAGGGAAACGAGGAAAACGAGGGGGAAAGGTGAAACAAAAGAGGAAAAGAGGGGAAAAGAAGGAGAAAGTAGTGGAAAAGAGTGGTAATTTTTGGAAATTGGGTGGAAAGAGGGAGAAACGTTCCATGAGAGGATGCAGGTGGAGGGGGGGGGGATGGAGTTTGGGGGAAGTTTAGGGGAAGGGGAGAAGATAAATATTGAATAAACAATTAAGCATGGGAAGGGATTTTCTTTTTGTCCCCAAGATTGGAGGTATAAGAATGAATCTTGTGTGGAATATATATATATATATATACATATATATATATATATATATATATATTTATATATATATATATATATATAATGTGTGTGTGTGTGTGTGTGTGTGTGTGTGTGTGTGTGCGTGTGTTTTGCAAAACAAAGAAATTAGCCGAAGGGCGTTAACAAATAACATAGGTATAGGTTATGTATTCATATGTTTACACACGAATGCAGGCATGCACAAGTACATAAACACGCAAAATGCACAATTCTTTATACATAAACATACAAACATACACGTGCAAAAATACAGACATAAGATACACACAATGTCACAGGCACAGACGCACGAACACAAAGACACGCAAACACACACAAACAAACATCGGTAGACACGCACACACACACATGCACGGCGTCTACTGCGAGGTACAAAGGCGGGATACCACGAGCGTAGCTCCC
>NC_134790.1:28239639-28252139 GCF_046742065.1 Oratosquilla oratoria
CTGAACGCCTTCCGGGTCCAAATCTGCTCCTCAGATTACTCTCTTCATTGCTCTCTTTTGCTCTCTTTTTATCAACTTCATTATCTAAAAACTCTTTTTACCAACTCCCTCCGTTCCAAGTATTCCTTATCCAGCAGCCGCTGGACTGTTTTGTCTATGCATATTAATACTGATTCTATAATAATAATAAACTTTTTATTTATATCTTGAAAAGACGGAGGGAGTTATGATCCCATACTATCCCATGGGAAAGTTTAATTACTCCCTCACCATTTCCCTACTCCCATGCGAACCATTCTCAATAGGAAAAACAATCCTAAGTTGGATGGAGAGAACGATTCTGAGAATAATCAGTCTCTGGAATTCTATTTCCTCCTCTTGTACTGAGAATATTTCTCTCTGAAGGAAATAGGCAAGAAATGATTTACCCACAGTGGTTAACTAATAGGATTGACTGGGTGGTAAGGGACATGGAATTGCCTAGGGTAGGACTTATGGTCTTTTGCAATCTCCTTCAATTTTATGTTCTTATGTTCTTATTAACCTGATAGGATCCCTGAGGCTATGGTCGGACGATAAACTTAAGAGAAGGTAATTTCTGGAAGAATCTGGTCCCAACACACTTAAGCGATACAGATCCAGTGGTGACCCTGTAATGAGCTCAGGCGGTAGTAGATTCGGCAGCCGCCTGTAGTCTGAGCGGCTCTTTTTCCCGATCTACTCCACTCACCTCATCTGAAAAAATTGCTAAAAATGATACCCTCTTGGCTGGGGAGTCCTCCCTGGCAAGATCGCCATTTTTTGCAGGTACAATAATGATAATAATGATGGTAATGATAGTAGTACAGACAACCAACTCACCATCCGACCAACCCCGCCCCTAAAAAAGAAAAAAAAATCTATTGAGTCCGCCCTCCCTTAAAACTCTTACAGCTTATATCAGTTTGACTGGATGATACATTGACAGTTACCTTCCTCGAACAAATGGAATAACAACGGCCACTCTAAGATTAATTCCTTAACTACTCCAATTACACTGAAAACTTACCCAAGTCCTTCATTTTTTTTCGGCGGTTGCAAGGAGTGATCAGTATTTTTTCTTGAGTGGAGATTACTTTGAAATAATAAAAAGAATGGTATGTGACGTTGGTCCGTAGGGATACTATTTTTAGTACTTAACAGTAGCAATGGATCACCCCATACTTAGCAACGTGTACAGTTATATAAAGACTGTCTTCATATGGAGAGCTACTCAAAGTGTGGACCAAATTACACTGATCCCAAGGACTTAAACTTGATCTCTAGTCCCTATATACCAACGTTCCTCTCAACTGTTCTCTATGTTATTGCTGTTATTATCATTATCACCATTATTTCTAATGCTATCGATATTAGTTTCGGTATTGTTATTGGTAATGCATTTGTTATGACTTATTTGTTATTAAATCATCCAATTCATTATCGTTATTCTGTTATAATGTCATTACTCGCTACGCTAAATTTTGTGTACATTGTCTTGTCATTGGCACTTAGTTTTCCTATTACTGAGCTAATGAATCACCTCATCAGTAATTTCCTTTTCCCAATTGCAAGCTCCCTTTCGTGCTTTCCCTTGCCCAATCATATGTTCATCCATGCTTGTTCCTCTCCCTTTCCCCCTCTTTTTATTCCCCCTTCCCCTTCCCTTCCCCTTTCCTCTACCCCTCCCCCTCCCCTATCCCTCTCCCTCCCTCTGCTCTCTCCAATTCCCGAGTTTCTTCCCTTGCCCCCAATCATATACGCATCCATTCTTGTTCCTCTCCCTTCCCTTCTTTTTTATTCCCCTTTCCCCTTCCCTTACCCCTCCTCCTCCCCTCTCCTCCCCTTCCCTCCCCCTCCCTCTGCTCCCTCCACTTTCCGAGTGTCTTCCTTTCCCCTCCTCCTCCCGACCTCCTTCCACTTCCCCTCTTCCTCTCCCCTCCATCGTTGCCTTTCATGCTCTCATAAATATTCTCATTGTTCTTGCCTTTCCTTTCCACACTTTCTCCTTTATCTCCTTCTTTCCCCTTCCACCTCCTCCTTTATCTCCTTTTTCCCCCTTCCACTTCCTCCTTTATCTCCTTCCTCTCCCTCTCACCTCCTCTTTCCTTCTCCCCTTTCTACCTTCCTCTTCCTCTTTCCCTTTCCAACAATAAAATTACCAATGAAAGCATCATCATTAACATCACCATATCCATCACTACTACCATCATAGTCATCACTACCATCGTCACTGCCATCATCACTGTCATCACCCTCACTAGCTTCACCAACCTTAACCTCTTCCTCCTCCTCCTCCTCCTCCTCCTTCTCCTTCTCCTCCTCCTCCTCCTCCTTCTCCTTCTCATCCTTTCTAAATTACCATCGCCACAATAGACACAAAGATGTACTCATCACTGAATATATATTCCAATACTGATATTCACAAATTTGAGTGATTCTGAGGTCACAGTAAATACGGACGTCTAAACTCCCCCCCCCATTCTCCCACTCCCAACCCCCCCAACCCCCCAACCCCCCACCCGAATTCCAACTCACCCAAAAAAGTTCCCAATTGATTAAGGCCTTTACCGAATTGAGTGACGTCACAAATGAACCTTGGCATTACAGAGCTGAAACGAGCCAGTGACTGATTTATGACTGCGAAAAGCGAGAGAGAGAGAGAGAGAGAGAGAGAGAGAGAGAGAGAGAGAGAGAGAGAGAGAGAGAGAGAGAGAGAGAGAGAGAGAGAGAGAGAAAGGGAGGGAGAGAGAGGGAAAGAGAGGGAGAAGGGAGAAGGTGAGGGAAGAATAAATGAAGGTAAAGTAAATAAAATAGAATAGAAAAAAAGAAAAAAATCGAGGAGGACAAGAAGAGAGAAATGTGTTTGGGCAAGATTGGGAAAGAGAGAAGATTAGGTGAGAGGAGGAGTGAAGAGAGAGGATGAAGGTATCGGAGGTCTTCTCCTCTTCCTCCTCCTTCCTCCTCCTCCTCCTCTTCCTCCTCTTGCTCATCTTGCTCCTCGTCACTCCTCCTCTCCTCTTCTCACTGTTTAGCGTTGTCGCTCTCTTTCAATCTTCCTTTCTTATTTTGCGATTACCTTCCCAACTCTTTTTTCTCTTTCTTTTTTGTTCTCCTCCGTTCTGAACTCTTTATCTCCTCTTTGTTTCATCTCATTTTGCTCTCTCTCCTCTAACTCCCTCTTTTCTTTTCTTTTTCTTTTCCCAGAGTTTGCATACATTCCTTATCTTCCACTCATTCATACTAGACATTTTCTTTACTAATTTTATTATTATTTTTTTTTTTATCACTTCTCTTTTTTTATTTACTTTCTTTTTTGTCTCTGTTTTCTCCCATTTTCTCCATATTCCATCTTTATTATCTTACGTGTTCACCTGTTTTTAAAGAAGTCAGTGGCTTCTTAGTAGGAAAAAAATAGATAAGTTAATTTGGACCTCAAATTGTTGCGGGGGAAATTCAAACTGAAGCAGTACAGAAATTATGTCTAGATTTTTCGACAAGTTTTGGATAAAATTTCTAGACCTAGCGGAACTAATGAGATCAAATTTCACTTCATCGAAAATGTTATCCTAAAAAAAAAAAAAAAAAAAAAAAAAAAAAAAAAAAAAAAAAAAAAAAAAAAAAAAAAATAAAAATAATAATAATAATAATAATAATAATAATAATAATATTAATAAAGATAAAAATAAATTAATAAATAGAGCCAATACTATTTATGGGATCAAAGTGTCAGTCAAAATCTAAGTAATTTTACTCTAATCATGTCAATGAAATCAAATTTCATTACATCAAAGTACGTCAATCAAAATCAAAGTACTTTTACTCAAGTTATATCAACGAAATGAAATTTCATTGCATCAAAGTGTGTCAGTCACTTCATCGAAAATGTTATCCTGAAAAAAAAAAAAAATAGAGCCAATACTATTAATGAAATCAAAGTGTCAGTCAAAATCTAAGTAATATTGCTCTAATCATGTCAATGAAATCAAAGTTCATTACATCAAAATACGTCAATCAAAATCAAAGTACTTTTACTCAAGTTATATCAACGAAATGAAATTTCATTACATCAAAGTGTGTCAGGTAAAATTAAAGTACTTTAACATATTCTTATGTAAACGTATTAGCATTTCAACAAATATAGCTAGCGTTTATATTCTTGGTAATACTATTACATCGGAAGGATGGTGTCATGCAGATGCACACACACACACACACACACACACACACACACACACACACACACACACACACACACACACACACACACACACACACACACACACACGCGCGCGCACACACCTCGTGGCGCTGTGGTTAGAGTTCTCGCCTGCCACTACGGCGTCTGGGTTCGAGTCCCGCCTAGGGCTGAAATAATTTTAGTATCGCTGCGCTGCGGGGTGTTACTCCAACTCTCGTGGGCGAGGAGTTGGGTTTGTGTATGCGTGTAAGGTCACAGTATTACCCATAGATCGGTCATATGAGCTCTGAGCTCTCATCCGGGAGGTTAATAACTGTCAATCACGAGTCGAACACGTGATCTAAGACCATGGTGAATCACACACACACACACACACACACACACACACACACACACACACACACACACACACACACACACACACACACACACACACACACACACACCTGGCCTCAGCACTATCTGGCCTAAGCTTCTTACATATGCAAAACATGAGTTTCCTTGTCATCTGGTCCGTTTGAGCGATTGGCTTAAAATAATCATAAAAATAAAAAGAGGCAGACAACATCCTTTTTCGTAAGATTGGCAGTCTTACAAGTGGTATAGGCAAACATCTTTGTCTTCTTGTATCTGTAGCCCCTCTAGTTTGTGTATCTAGTTAACTTTTACCTCATTATCTTGTTCTATTACCCCAGTCTTTCCTTCCGTAGTTCCCCCTCCCTCCCATAGGCCTTTTTAGCAACGAATAAAAGAAGAAGAAGAATAAGAAGAAGGAGAAGAAAGAGAAAAAGAAAGAGAAAGAGGAGATGGAGAAAGAGAAAGAGAAAGAGAAAGGGAAAGGGAAAGGGAAAGGGAAAGGGATAGAAGGAAAAGGAGAAGGAGAAGAAGGAGAAGGAGAAGGAGAAGGAGAAGGAGAAGAAGAAGAAGAGAAAAAATTCTTCTACAGAATCCCAATGACTTGCAGGACCTCAATCCAGAACCACTTCATCGACCTAAAAATAAATAAATAAATAAATAAATAAATAAAATAAAAAAGACCTTATCTCATATTAGACTTACCCGTGAGTTGATTTTTATTTTTTCCACTATTACTTTATATTCTTTTTTTATATTCGCCGCAAAGTTTAATATGAAGTTTGGGTTTGAGTTTGCTTCGGGTCTCTGAGCAACGATGCCACCTCTCCCTCCCCTCCCCTCCCTCCCCTCCCCTCCCCTCCACCTCTCTCCCCTCCCCCTCTCTTCCCTCCTCTCCCCCTCTCTTCCCTCCTCTCCCTTCCACTCCTCTCCCTTCCCTTCCCTCCCCTTCCCTTTCCTTCCCTTCCCTTCCCTTCCCTTCCCTTCCCTTCCCTTCCCTTCCTTTCCCTTGCCTTCCCTCTCCCTCTCCCTCCCCCTCCCCACCATCATTTCTCCTCCTGTTCCTTTCCCTACCTCCCTTCCTTCCAGTGCACATGTTGGAAGAACACTCCTGCTCTCCTCTTTCTATCCTCCTCTTCCTCTTCCTTTTCCCTCCCCTCCCTTCCCTTCCTCTCTCCTCCCTTCCCCTCCCCATTTTCTCCTCCACTCCCTTCCCCTCCCCTCCCCTCCCCTTCCCTTCCCCTCCCCTTCCCTTCCCCTCCCCTTCCCTTCCCCTCCCCTTTTTCTCCTCCACTCCCTTCCCCTCACCTCCCCTCCACTCCCCTCCCCTCTCTTCCCCTTCACTTCCTTCCATCCCCTCCCCTCCCTTCCTCCTCCCTCCTTTCCCCCCTCTCCTCCCTTCTCCTCCATTCCCCTCCTTTCCCTCCCCTCTCCTTCCTTCCCCTCTCCTCTCCTTCCCTCCCCTTCCCTCCTTCCTCCTCTCCCCTCTCCTCCCCTCCCCTTCCCTCTCTTCCCCTCCCCTCCCTTCCCCTCCCCTTCCCTCCTTCCTCCCCTTCCCTCTCCCCTCTCCTCCCTTCCCCTTCCCTTTCTTACCCTCCCCTCCTTCTTCCCCTTCTTCTCTTCCCCTCCCCTACCTTCCTCTCCCTTCCCCTCTCTTCCCCTCCCATCCCTTCATTTTCCCTCTCCCTTCCCTCTCTTCCCCTCCCCTCCCTTCATTTTCCCTCTCTCTTCCCCTCTCTTCCCCTCCCCTCCCTTCATTTTCCTTCTCCCTCCCTGCCCACCACACCTCTCCTCTTATTCCCTTCCCTCCCTCAATCGCAGAGCCTATATCGAAAGAGCATTCCTGCCCTCCTCTCTTTCTTCTCCTCTTCAACCTTTCTCCTTTTCCTCCTTTTCCTCTCTCTTCCTCGTCCCTATTCCTTCTAATCTCCCTTCTTCATGCCCCTCCTCCTCTTCTTCTTTTCCCCTTTAATTCCTCCTCCCCTTCTTAGGACTTCGTGGCCAAGGAACATCGTTGAAGGGAGGCGCACACACACACACACACACACACACACACACACACACACACACACACACACACACACACACACACACACACACACACACACACACACACACACACACACACACACACACACACACACACACACACACACATACATACACACGCACACACACACACACACACACACACACACACACACACACACACACACACACACACACACACACACACACACACACACACACACACACACACACACACACACACACACGCGCGCGCGTCAGAGTTTAGAGTTTAATACTCTCACGTTTTGGTCAGAGACATTTATCAAGTGGCATATCAAAACCGTCAAATGAGTATAATGCTCCCAGCTACCCATTTCTGGCTTTGTTGACGGGTATAACCTCAGTGCAGCGAAATCTTGCTGGATCTATAATAAATCCCCCCAAAATTGCTTCATGATAAAACTTCCTTGATTGTGTTTTGTTGATATTTTGTCTGTAATTAGATTGCCTTGCTTATTTTGTTTTTATTTAATACATTTATGAAACTTTAGCTCAATCTCAGTTTGGTTTACAGTCAATTTAATTGTTGTACAAGGATAGTGAATAGTTTATGAGAGTGGGCTTCCCTTTCATGTACTTTCAGCTATTTAACAGATACAGAAAGGGTCTCATGATATGTGGACGTGGAATACTATATATCACGAGCTTCTCTTCCCTGTTTGTGTTATTGTCAACCGTCCTGATGATAATATCTCTACACTTGGTTTGGTCTGCTTGTATTTGTTAGTATTCCGATCTTTTTATTTCCTTGTTCATTGTGATTACTGTTGCAATTATATATATATATATATATATATATATATATAATATATATATATATATATATATATATATATATATATATATAAATAACACAGATGATCACTTATATATGGTTATAGTCGTTGTACGAAATATTTTTTTTTCCTTATGCTTCCAAAATAATATACTTGAGTGCAAGTTTCTGTCTTTTTCTTTGACAATATCGTGCGGATATTGGCTACATAGATTTTATGTAGTTGATATTTTAAGGGATTTAAGTAATACCCTACGGACCAGAGGTACGCATCATCCTTTTGTGATTTGGTATAATTTTTTTTTTCCTTCTCCTCCTCCTTCTCCTCCTCCCTTTTCTCCTCACCCTCACTCTCATCCCCTCTTCCTTAAGTTTATCCACTTTCTCCTCCCTTTCCCTTTCACCGTCTCCTCCTTCTCCTCCTCCTCCTTCTCCTCCTCTTCCTCATTTTTCCTCCAATGTATACCTACATTTTTATTACTTTATTTTTCTGCTCCTTCCCTTATTCCTCTTTTCATTCTTCGCGTTCTCCTTTGTCCAATAAACATCCTTCTAGCTTCCTTCTCCTTCTCCTCCTCCTCCTTCCTTTTCACCTCTTTTATCTCAAACCCCCAACGGATATCTCCTTTTTTATTTCTTCACTTTCTTCTCTTCCTCTTTTCGTTCTTCGTCTTCTGCTTTGCCCAGTTAAATATCATCCTTCTTGCTAGCTTCTCTTTCTTCTCTTTTCCCTCTCCTTTCTCATTTTTTTTACTAACATCAATGCCCCCTCCTCTCTTAATAACAATCAGGTTCCAAAAGCGATTTTTCTTTCTTTAATCCATTTTTTCATATCTCTTCGCTAAATTTATATATATGTATGTATATATATATATATATATATATATATATATATTTATATATCTATATATATATATATATACATATATGTGTGTGTGTGTCTGTGTGTGTGTATGTGTGTGTGTGTGTGTGTGTGTGTGTGTGTGTGTGTGTGTGTGTGTGTATGTGTGTGTGTATACATATAATATGTATATACTGTATATATATATATATATATATATACTCGTATATATATGTATATACATATAGAGTATATATATACATGTTTATATATATATATATATATAATATATAATATATATATATATATATATATATATATATATATATATATATATATATATATATATATGTATTATTATTGTCGCCTTTCTTTTTAATGTAAGGGAATTCTATCTCTACGACTCTTCGTTGGATGTCTCTTTTTTATCCTTTTTTGACCTGCATTCCAAGCCATCAGCTTTGTCTTCATGCTCTTCTTTTACTCTCTCATTCTACATCTGTACAGTCTTATATCTCTCCTCCTCCTCCTCCTCCCCTCCTTCGTCTTCTCCTCCTCCTCCTCATCTTCACCCCTACTTCTCCTCCTCCTCTTCACCCCTACTCCTTCTCCTCCTCCTCACCCCTACTTCTCCTCCTCCTCCTTCCTCTCCTTCTCTTCCTATTTTCCTCTTCCTCCTCCTCCTCTTCCTCCTCCTCCTCTTCCTCCTCCTCCTCCTCCTCCTCGTTCTTTTCCTCCTCTTGTTCCATCTCCTCCTCTTCCTCCTCCTCCTCTTTTTTCTCCTCCTCCTCACTCCTCCTCCTCCTCACCTCCCTTCTCCTCCTCACCCCCTCCTTCTCACCCCCTCCTCCTCACCCCTCACCTCCTCACCCCTCACCTCCTCACCCCTCACCTCCTCACCCCTCACCTCACCCCTCACCTCCTCACCCCTCTCCTCCTCACCCCTCTCCTCCTCCTCCTCCTTCTCCTTTGTCTCCTCCTCCTCCTCCTCCTTCTCATTTTTTCCTCCTCCTTCTCCTCCTCCTCCTCCTTCGTCTCGTCCTCCTCCTCCTTCTCCTTTCCTCCTCCTCCTTCACGTTCTTCTCCTCCTCCCTCTTCTCCTTCTCCTCTTCCTCCGGTTCGTCATCTTCCTTCTTTTTTCCTCTTCCTCCTGTTACTCCTCCTCTTTCCTTTTCCTCTTCCACCTTCGTCTCCTCTTTTTCCTCTTCCTCCCTCCTCCTTCCTTATTCTCCTCCTGCTCCTTTTTTTCTCGTTTTTCTTCCTTCTCCTACTTTTCGTCTTCTTCATTTTCTTCTATTCCTCCTTTTTTCTTTCTCTCCTCCTACTCCCATTGTACCTTCTCTTCTTGTTTGCCTCCCTTTTCATCCTTCTCGTCTTCCTTTCTTCCTTCTATTTATCTTCCTCCGCCTCCTATTCCTTTTCCTCCACTCCTCCTCCCTCCTCCTTCTTCTCCTCCTCCTCCTCCTCCTCCTCCTCCTCCTCCTCCTCCTCCTCCTCCTCCTCCTTTCCTCTTCCTTCTTCCTCTTCCTCTTCTTCCTCCTCCTCCTCCTCCTCCTCCTCCTCTCCTGCTCCTGTTCCTCGTCTTTCTCTTCCTTTTCCTTCTCTTTCTCTTATTCCTTCTCATCCTTCTCCACCTCCTCCTCCTTTCCTCTTCCTTCTTTCTCTTCCTCCTCCTCCTCCTTCACTTCTTTTTGTTCTTTTCGTTACTCCTCCTCCCGTTCCTCGTCTTCCACTTTGTTTCCTAATCCTCCTCCTCGTCTCCTGCTCCTCGTCTCCACCTCCTTCTATTCCTTCTCTTCCTCCATCTCCTCCACTTTTCCTCCTTCTTCTTTCTCTTCCTCTTCCTCCTTCTTCTCCTCTTTTTGTTCCTTCCGTTACTCCTGCTCCTGTTCCTCGTCTTCCCATTTTTCCTATTTCTCCTCCTCCTCCTTCCTTCCCCCCTTCCTCCCCTTCCCCTTCCATAAAGGCCGTCTTGATCTTCCTCCTCACCCTTCTCCTCCTTCTCCTTCTGAGGGGAGAGGGGGAGTGGGGAGAGTGGGAGGGGTGAGGGGGAAAGAGGGGGAGGGGGTGGGGGAGAGAAGGGGAGATGGGGCAGGGGGAAAGATGGGGAGAGGGGGAGAGGAGAGACGTGGGGGAGATGGGCAGAAGGGAGAGATGGGGAGAGAGGAGGAAAGGGGAGAAGGGGAGAGGGGAGAGAGAGGGGAGATGGACAGAAGGGAGAGATGGGGAGAGAGGAGGGAAGGGGAGAAGGGGAGAGGGGAGAGAGAGGGGAGAGGGGGGAAGGGGAATAGAGAGAGAAAGAGGAGTGAGAGAGAGTGAGAAGGGGAGGGGGAAGGGAGCGAGGGAGAGAGAGGGGAGAGGGGGAAAGGGGAATAGAGAGAGGAAGAGGAGTGAAAGAGAGAGTGAGAGGGGGAGGGGGAAGGGAAGAGGGAAAGATAGAGAGAGGGGGAGAGAGGGAGAAAGGGGAAGAGGGGGAGAAAAGGGGATCGGGAAGGGGAGAGAGGGGAGAGGTGGGAGGGGGAAAGCAACTCCATGTGGAGGAGTAAAAAGGGAAGAAGATATAAAACGCAAATGGAGGTGGATTAAGGCCACACGAGAAAACTGGTAAAGAGAAAGAGGAGGAAGAGGAGGAGGAGGACGAGGAGGAAGAGGGGGAAGAGGAGGTAGAGGAAGAGGAGGAGGAGATGGAGGGAGATAGTATGAGGGGGATTAAAGTAAGAGAAAGGGGGAATAGATGAAGGAGAAGGAGGAGAAGGAAGAGGAGGAAGAGTTGTAGTAGTAACATAGAGGAGAATAAGGATGAGGGGAAGGTGGAGGGGGAAGAAGAAGAGGGTGATGAAAGTAGGAGAAACAGGGAAGAGGTGGAAGAGGAGAAAGAGGAGGAGGAGAAAGAAGAAGAGGAGTAGGGGGAGAAGGAAATAGGGGAGGAGAAAAAAGAGAAATAAATGCCAGAAGGATCGTATCTATAAAAAGATAAGGTAAGACATAAGCAAGGAACCAGAGGCAGAGTGAGAGATAAGACATGAGAAGTGGATGGGGAGGTCTGTAAGGGTGTGGAGGGGATAGAAGAGGGGACAATCAGGTGTAAAGGTTGACGAGGGGAAAGGGGTGACGGAGGGGGAAAGTGTGAAAGGGGAGAAGTTTGGTGAGCAGAGAGAGGAGGGGAGAGAAGGGGAGAGAAGGGATGAGAGAGAGAGAGAGAGAGAGAGAGAGAGAGAGAGAGAGAGAGAGAGAGAGAGAGAGAGAGAGAGAGAGAGAGAGAGAGAGAGAGAGAGACAGACAGACAGAAATAGGCAGAGACAAACAGACGGACATGCAGACAGGTGGATAGAGATAGGCAGAGACAAACGGACAGAAAGACGGACAGACAGACAGAAAGACAGACAGACAGATAAACAGACAGGGAGACATACTTAGAAGAGAGGAGGAGTAAGAGGGGCTAATAGACTAATGGATAAATGAATAATTGAATAGTTGAATAGATATTTTCTATCCATATACTAAGATTTTTTTCCACCTTATTAGGGAGGTAGCCAAGATAAAGGCACGTATCCTTTTCCACCCATTCCACTTCCATCCACCACCCCTTTCCCCCGTCTCATCTTAGCTTCTCGTGTATGACGGGTCATTCCCGTTTCACGCCCACTGCAATGTATAAACAAATAAATAAGTAGACGAATAAATAAATTATCTAATAAATAAATAAGTACATAAATAAGTAAATAAATCAACAAACGAATGAATAAATAAGTAAACTCATGGGTAATTGAATAGATGAATAAACAAATATACACATATATAAATATATAAAAACAGGGACAACGCTAAGAGAAGTAGCTCAAACTAAATAAAAAACGAATGAAAAGGAAAAGGAAAAGATCTCTGGATAGATGGTGAAAAGATACAGAACGCTTGAGAGTGTGGAAGACAAGAGGAAGGGACAAAGAGAGAAAAGAGCCTCGGGAGCATTAAAGAGGGCGGGATGGTGCGTGAAGGATGGAGGAGGAGAAGGAAGAATGTGGGACGAATAGTTGAAGGAGGAAGGACGAAGCTGAGGAAGAGAAAGACGGTAAGGAAGAATGTTGGGATGGATATGAAAGGATGTGGAGGGAGGAGATTAGTCAATACATTCTGTTGATAAAAAAAGAGAAAAAAAAGAGAGAGAGAGAGAGAGAGAGAGAGAGAGAGAGAGAGAGAGAGAGAGAGAGAGAGAGAGAGAGAGAGAGAGAGAGAGAGAGAGG
>NC_134790.1:28264639-28267139 GCF_046742065.1 Oratosquilla oratoria
TAATGTTCTTGCACGAGTTGATACTAGACAATATTATTGTAGGAATATTCTTTTCTAGCTAAAACTAATACGTTCTAGATGGATTTCTCTAAGTGAAATGGAATTCTAGATAGGAGGAATTTGATAGAATAGTGTGTAGGAGTAGCGTGGCTTAGTCTATCTATTTACCAAGAGGTTTTTCCACCCTATAAGGGAGGTAGCCAAGTCAAAGGCACGTACCCACTACCGCCCATTTCACTCCCTTCCACTACCCCCCTCTTCCCTCTCATCTTAGCTCCTCATGGATGACGGGTCATCCCTGTATCCCGCCCACTGCCTTGGGTCAGAAGCAATGCAACAAGACACAGTACATCCACAGCAAGGCCGCTTCACTTTATCGGCGAACCCCAATCCTCTCCGTCCCCTCATGCAGAACAAGAGAAGACGGGGAGAAATCCCTTCGGGCTGCGTCAAGATATCATTCACACATACGCACCCCTCGTCCCCTGCTCCTCCCTTCCTTAGTACATAGAATAAAAGCTAAGTACTGAGAGGCGATATCCAGTACGACGAAGAGAAGGTGACGCCAAGAGTCGCTTAGGAAGTGGGTCTGATCATGACGCAGTGGCCAGAGTTAATTGAATAAGACGTTCCTCGGACATGATCTCTGAAAAAAAAAAAAATGAGAGTAGGTTTGTCACAGTCTTGGATCTCGTGTTGGACTCATGTTGGACTCGTGTTAGACACCAGTTACCCTTCCGGATGAAAACGGATCTCAGATAGAGCCCGATGTATAGATTATGCTGTTACAACACACACACACACACACACACACACACACACACACACACACACACACACACACACACACACACACACACACACACACACACACACACACACACACACACACACACACACACACACACACACACACACACACACCGACTCGGTGGCGCAGTTGGTAGAGCGCTGAACTACCACAATAGTGGCCCGCAGTTCTTGGTTCGAATCCTGCCCAGGGCCGAAATTATTTCGGTATCGCTGCGCTTCGGGTCGTTACTCTGACTCTCGTGGGCGGGGAGTTGGGTGTGTGTGTGTGTGCAAGGTCATAGCATTACCCATAGATCGGACCTACGAGCTCTGAGCTCTCTTCCAGGAGGGAAATAGCTGTCGATCACGAGTCCAACACGTGATCCAAAGACCAAGACCAAATGAATACACACACACACACACAACTCTGCCGAATTGTAGTGCTGGCTTACAGTGCACAGATGCTGAAATTTTTAGTACCTGGAGGGAACTCGAACTCGTGTCAATAAACTAGCGTTCGAAAGCTGTGCGTTTGTACCGTAGCGTCGGTTGCTGAAACTCTGATTTTTTTCCCACGGGAATCTAATGAAACAGAAACAGAAGCAGATACACCCCATCGCTGTTGTGAAAATCCAGATATCATATTTTGTTTAGGATAGGAGGTGGTATTATCTTATAACCCCCCTCTCTCCGTCTCTCTCTCTCTCTCTCTCTCTCTCTCTCTCTCTCTCTCTCTCTCTCTCTCTCTCTCTCTCTCTCTCTCTCTCTCTCTCTCCGTCTCTCTCTTTCTCTCTCTTTCTCTCTTTCTCTCTCTCTCTCTCTCTCTCTCTCTCTCTCTCTCTCTCTCTCTCTCTCTCTCTCTCTATTTCTCTCTCTGTATCTCTCTCCCTCCCTCTCCCCCCCCTCTCTCTCTCTCTCTCTCTCTCTCTCTCTCTCTCTCTCTCTCTCTCTCTCTCTCTCTCTCTCTCTCTATCTCTTTCTCTTCTTTTTTAAGATAAGGTCACAGTAACGAAGAAGAATTGCATGTTAAGTTTACTTACTCAGACTGCTATACTGAATAAAAATGACTTTTTCATTCTGACATAAAGTTTGGTGCTACTAAAATATAAAGCGAATCTGGACTCAAAGTAACGAGGTGATAAGGTAGTTGGTCGATGGCAGCGCAGTGACATACTGTGCATCAAATATTGATTGGTAGAAGGATTTCTCTAAGATGAATAATACTGTTTGGTGTAAAAAAAAAAAGTCAAAATAAGCATTATCCCTTTAAAAAGACGGGTTTTGTATTACTACAACGATTCCACCAACCTAGAGTGAGGATTTTTTTTTTTGGTACGTTTGCTGAGCCAAATCACTTTATGGAGTTTGGTTTGGACCACCTGGAGGAGACTCCATCAGTGAAGTCACGTGTTTGGACATCTTCGAAGGGAAAGGAAAAGAGATGACGGAGAGGGTGGGGAGAATCTTATGCAAAGCCTCCCCAAATGGATATCTCGGTATTACTGTCAATTGGCCCCCTTTTTTTTTTTAGATTCCCCCCTCTATCTGTGTGTATGTGTGTGTGTGTGTCTGTCTGTCTGTCTGTCTGTCTCTCACACTCTGACTGACTGTCTCTCTGTCTTTCTGTCTGTCTGTCTGTCTGCCCCTCTCTCTCTCTCTGTCTTTCTGTCTGTCTGCCCCCCCCTCTCTCTCTCTCTCTCTCTCTCTC
>NC_134790.1:28277139-28282139 GCF_046742065.1 Oratosquilla oratoria
TCAATCCCACCCATTCCACCCCTGAATACACTCCACACCCCTCCACCCTCCCTCTTATCTTAGCACCTCCTGAATGACGGGTCATCCCTGCACCTTGTCCACTGCCCTGGGTCAGAAGCAGTGTCGCAAGACACAGCACATCCACAGCAAGGCCGCTTCATTAAATCGGCGACCCCCCTCTCCGTCCCTCCATTGCATAAAATGAGAGGACGGGGAGAAATCCCTTCGGGCTGCGTCAAATTTTGCTCACACATACTACCTCACCCCCCATCCACCCGCCCATTCCACCTCATGCTATCACAACATCATCCATATACAACCATTCTCCATTCACCCCTGTCTTCTGTCCTCTCCCGTCCTTCCTCAACAGACATTCCCCTCTTCCCCAAAGCTCCCTTCACCCCATCCATCCACCTCATCCTAGGACGTCCCCTCATGTTCACTCCCTCCACATCTGCCTTCCACACCTCTTTTACTAGTCTTTCTTCACTCATTCTTTCCATGTGTCCAAACCATCCTAATATTCTTTCATCAACCCTATCTCCCAACTCCCTTTCCACCCCTGTTCTCCTCCTCACCTCCTCATTTCTCACTCTATCTAGCCTAGTAACCCCCATCACACTTCTCAGACACCTCATCTCAAACACATTCAAACTCCTTCTCTCTTCTTCTCTTATGTTCCATGTTTCTGCCCCATACAGTGCTGTTGGCACAATCACTCCTTCATACAGTCTCCTCTTAGCATCCATTCCCAAATGTCTATTCCTCATTACACTCTTTAATCCACCAAGGCATTTACTCGCTTCTCTCAATCTACATTCTACTTCCACTTTCACTCCACCTTTCCCTGCCACATTTGCACCCAATTATCTAAAAACTATCCACTTCCTCCAGTCGCTCTCCCTTAATGCTCACTTCCAGTCTACTGCCACTTTCACCCCTTGTACATCTCATCACCTTACTTTTACCCACATCTATCTTTAGCTTTCTTCTATCACATACTCTCCCAAACTCTGCCACCAACTTCCTCAATCCCTCCTCCGATCCTGCCACAAGTGCAGTGTCGTCCGCAAACAACAGCTGGCTCACCTCCCACTTTTCTCCATTTTCTTTAACCATCTCCAATCCCTGACCCACTACCCTTGCATTTACCTCTCGCACCACCCCATCCATGTATAAGTTGAACAGCCAGGGCGACATAACGCATCCTTGACGAAGTCCCACCTTTACCTCGAACCACTCTCTCCATTTCCAATCCTGACACAAGCTCTACTATTCTCATAAAAACTCTTGACAGCTCCCAGAAGCTTTCCTCCTATCCCGTATATCTGCATAACCTCCCACAGTGCCTTCTTGTCTACCCTATCATAAGCCTTTTCCAGATCCATAAAAGCCCAAAAACCATCCTTCCCCTTTCCTATAGCTTTCTCACATATGTCTTACCACAAAGATCTGATCTACACAACCTCTACCTGTCCTAAATCCACACTGTTCCTCACCAATTACTCCTTCTGTTCCTCTCCTAATCCTCTCAACCAAGATCCTCCCATACGCCTTCCCAACTACACTCAACAAGCTAATCCCTCTGAAACTACTACATTCACACTTGTCCCCTTTTCCCTTGTAAAGAGGAACTATACAGGCACTCCTCCAGTCCTCCGGCACTCTACCCTCTCTCCAACAATCATTAAATAACCTCACCAACCAGTCCACCATCACTGTACCTCCCTTTTTCAGACATTCCGCATGGCATCCATCCAGACCAGGTGCCTTACCTGCTTTCATCATCTTAACAACTGCCTTCACCTCATCCTTCCTTATTTCTCGTCCATTCTCCTCATTCATCACTCTCATTTTCTTCGCACTTCCCACTGCAGCAATCTTTCCTTCCCTATCCTCCTTCACATTAAGCAACTCCCTAAAATACTCTGCCCATCTTCCTCTCACTGCCTTCTCTTCCATTAATTATCATCTCTCCATCTGCACCTTTTACCTTTTCTTCTCTACTTGATTCGCCTCCTCTTCCTCTCTTAATTTCTTTCCAAAACATCTTTTTATTACTTTCAAAATTTTCTGTCAAACTCTTACCCCATTTCACATCTGCTCTCCTCTTTGCAACCTTTACCTTTTGCTTTACTTCTCTTTTCTTTTCTTTGTACCTCTCATATGACTCCCTCGTCCTATTTTGTAACCAATCTGTGAAAGCTCGCTTCTTCTCTTCTACAACCTTTTTTGTTTCCTCATCCCACCATTCACTACCCTTTCTTCTATTTTCCCCTGTCCTTCTTGTTCCACACACCATCCTTGCACACTTTATGACTCCCTCCTTGAACCATCCCCATTCCTCCTCCACACCCAGCTCTACTCTACCCTTTACTCCCTCCCACTCCTCCTTCAGCTTCTTTCCGTACTCCTTCTCCTTTTCCTTCTCATTCAAAGAGTTCACTCTAAGAACCTCCCTACCTTTTGTCCCTTTCCTCTTCCTCCATCTATCCTCCACTTTCAACTTACCTTCCACCAAAAAATGATCTGATATTCCCCCACCCTCTCCCCTTAGCACATGTACATCCTTAACTCTTCCTATCATAATCCTATTTACCACTACATAATCCATTAGCGCTCTATCTACCACCCTTCCCTCCACCACCCTCTCCCATGTGTACTTATGCTTGACTTTCTTCCGAAACACCAATACTAGTACTAATACTAATACTAATACTACAAATAATAATGACAGCAACAACAAGAATGATAACGTAAACAATAACAATAATAAGAATGATCGTGATAGTTAATCATTGCTCTCTGGCATTACATTCTATTCAAACTCAAAGCCCGTTATCACCAATATTTTTATATTGGCTGGCGCCGTGTAATTTTATTCATCTGAAAAAAGTTCCAAGATTTAATGTAATGCTATATTAATTCAACTGATTAATAAATGTATATATTTATCAAGTAATTAATATAGATTAGATAAACAAGTTTTAAGACTAGGTATATATCTGCTACGTCCGTGGTTTCCAGGAAAGCTATACTGATCCCAGAAAGCTAATTATCTGAATGGGATCATTTGGTGTTGACAAGAGACAAACCCTTAGATTAACCAATGGGAGAAAATGAGTTTGAAGGAACCTCGTAAAAAAAAATGTATCACTCTCATTGTAATAATAATTTATTCTCAGTGGCCATGATAGTCTTCTACAAATCTTTGGTCTTCTTTTGTCAGAAGCTTTTGTTGAAAAGAGATACTATATAGTAGCACGGCTTGCAAATGTCATGTGCTAACCACGCTGCTGTATAGTGGGACTAATACTTTGCTGACAGACATAGATATTCACTCCCACTCTCTCACTTTAACTCTCACTTCCACGCTCACTCTCAATCTCACTCCCACTCCCAGGTTTCCCCTCTGATGTCCAATTCCACTTTCCCCCTTCCCTTTAATTTTTTTTATTCTCTTGGCCTTCCCTACCGTTTGTCTGTGACGTGACTGCACCTATTTTTTCCTTTCATATTTTGGTCGTCTTCTATCCTATCTTTATCTTTCTATTCCCTATCATCCCCTTTCTTCTTTTTCTACTATTTTCCTTGCAGAGTTTTTACCTTCTTCTTCTTCTTCTTCTTCTTCTTCTTCTTCTTCTTCTTCTTTTTCTTCTTCTTTTTCTTCTTCTTTTTCTTCTTCTTTTCTTCTTTTCTTCTTTTCTTCTTTTCTTCTTTTCTTCTTCTTTTTTTTTTTTTTTTTTCTGGTTCTCCTTTTACTTCTGCTTCCTCTTCCTCTTCCTTTTCCTTTTCGTCAACTTCTTTCTCTTTTCCTTCTTCCTTCTCGTTTTCTTCTTATTTTACTTCTTGTTCTACATTTAAATCCTAAACTTTCTCTTACATTATCTAGTATTTTTTTTCTTCCACGTTTCCTTTTCATACTCTCTTTCTCTCTCTACTTTCTCTTCACTACCTGCCCTTCCACCATATCTCTCACGCTATCTTTCTCTTTATCTTTATCTTTTATTCCCGCCCTCCTACAGTTTCTGTCTATTCCACATTTTTCGTATTTCTTTAAATTCTTGCCTCGTTACTCCTTTCTCCTTATCACTCCCCATTTCTTTCTCCTTTTACACTTTATCTCACTTGTTTACTTTTTCAAGTAACCTCACTTTCATTTCATTTCATTTCTCTCCCGTTCCTCTCATTTCTTTTCCTCTCCTCTCCTCTCCTCTCTCCTCCTCTCCTCTCTCCTCCTTTTTTTTGTTTTTTTGTTTCCTTTTCTCTACTTTCCTTTTCTTGTTCCAGTCTTCTCCTTTCTTTTCCTTTTCTTTCCTTTCCTTTCTTTTTCTTTCTTTTCTTATCCTTTACTTTCCGTTCCTTTTTCTTTTCTTTCAAATTATTTTCCTCTCCTTTCCTTTCCTTTCCTTTCCTTTCCTTTTCCTTGTTCATTTCCCTCCAGTTTTAGAACATTTACCTTTCTCTTCTGCTCTCTCTTTCCCTCCATACCATTCTCCTCTTCCTCTCACCTCCTCCTCTCTTTTCCTTCTTTTTCTTCCTCCCTCTCTCTTCCCCTCCCAACTCTTGTAACTGTTATTGGAATTCGTCCGAAATATTCCATTAATTCTTGGTTTCTTCCGCTTGTCACCCTTCCCTGAGCCCTGAAGGTCCCGTTCCCACACTTCCAATTTTCACACACTCCATACACTCCCACAGTACAACACACACACACACACACACACACACACACACACACACACACACACACACACACACACACACACACACGCGCGCGCACACGCACACACACGCACACACACACACACACACACACACACACACACACACACACACACACACACACACACACACACACACACACACACACACACACACACACCTTGTCACCCCTTATATGGCCCCGACTACTACCCCCCCCCCTTCTCGGTTGCAACACACATATCATCATTATGTGGACACCGGCATATTGTTGGCTCATATTAGACTAGTCCTATAAT
>NC_134790.1:28289639-28302802 GCF_046742065.1 Oratosquilla oratoria
CCCTCCTCCTTCCTCCTTCCTGCTTCTCTTCCCCACTTCCTCCTTCCTCCTTCCCTCCCCGCTTCCTCCCTCCTCCTTCCTCCTTCCTCCTTTCTCCCTCCTCCTTCCTCCTTCTTTCTTCCTCTTTCCTCCTTCCTCCTTCCTCCTCCTCCTCACCGCTTCTTCCCTCCTCCTTTCTCCTTCCTTCTTCCTCATTCCTACTTCCCCTCCCCTCTCCCACCCTCCTACTTCCTCCCTCCTCCTTTCTACCTCCTTCCTCCTTGCTCCTATCTCCTCCTCTTCCTTCCCGCTTCCTCCCTCGTACTTCCTTCCTCGCCTAAAGGTTTGAGGGTTGGTTTTGAAATTTATGACGAAAGGAGAAAATTAATTGTTATTTGTGCATATTTTGCTCCGACGGTAATCATATAATCGATATGAAGAAAGCCTGAGGAGTAAGCAGACATGAGGGAGTGAATGGATGAAGAGAACAAGCATGGGAAGGGAAGGGAAGGAAAGGGAAGGGAAGGGAAGGGAAGGGAGGCGAAGGGAAGGGAAGGGAAGGGAGGCGAAGGGAAGGGAAGGAAAGGGAAGGGAGGGGAAGGGAAGGGAAGGGAAGGGAAGGGAAGGGAAGGAAAGGGAAGGGAGGTTAAGGGAAGGAAAGGAAAGGGAAGGGAGGGGAAGGGAAGGGAAGGGGAGGGGAGGAAACGGGATGGAAGGGAAGGGAAGGAAAAGGAAGGGAATGAAAGGGAAGGGAAGGGAAGGGAGGGGAAGGGAAGGGAAAAGAAGGAAAGGGAAGGGAAGGGAAGGGGAGAAGTGGGAGTAGGAGGACGGGAAAGGGAGAAGGGAAAGATGATAAGAGGAGAAGAGTCCAGGAAAGGGTAACTATGAGTAGGAGAGACGGAATAGGATTGCACAGGAAAGGAAGAGAAGGAAGGAGGAAGACGGGAAAGGGAGAGGAGGAAGAGGAGAGTAAGAGGAGGTGATTCCAGGAAAGGAGAAACTATGGATGAGAGAGAGACTGGATCGGATTATCCAGGAAAAGAATAGATGTGAGTTGAAGTGTTGTAAACGCGGGGAGGGGTGTTGGGAGAAGAGATAGTGAGAAAGATGTGGAAGATAGACGAGACGGATGAGGAAGAGAGTGGATGGAGGAGGTAGCTTAAAGCACAGTAAGGGATAGAAAGGAAAAGGAGGAGAGGGAGAGGAGGGAGAGGAGGGGAAGGGAGGAGAAGGGAGGGGAGAAGTAGGGAGGGGAGGGAAGAAGAGGGGAATAAAGGGAGGAAATGACATGGAAGGTGAAGAAAATATATTTTAAGGAATGAGAGGAGGGAAGGCAAAAAGAGGAGAGAGCAAGAGGGAAAAAGAGGGAAATGCAAGAGAGAAAAAACGAGAGTGAGAGTGAGAAGAGAGAGAAAAGTAAATACGGAAAGAAAAAGGGAAGGGAGAGTAGGGAGGAGAGAGTTGAGGAAGAAAGGAAAGTGGAAGAGAAAGAAAGGAAAGGAAAAGAAGGGAATGTGATTGGAAAGGAGGAGAAAAGATGGGAGTATTAGGGAAAGAGGAGGGCAAAACATGAGGTAGGAGAAGGGGAAGGAAGTAATGGAGAGAAGAAATAGGAAGGGGGAAGGGAGGAGAGAAACGAAATAGATAGCGAGAGGGGAGATAAGAAGGGAAGACGGGAGGGGAAGAAGGGAAAGGGAGAAGAAAAAGGGAGAAAGAAAAAGGAAAAAAGAAAGGAGGAAGACAAGGGAAGAAGAGAAAGAGAGAAAGGAAACGGAGAAGAGAAAGGGAGAGGGGTAGGGGAGAAGAGAGGGGAGAAAAGGTAGGGGGAAGAGAAGGGGAGATTGAAAAGAGAAAGGGAGAGGAAGAAAAGGAGAGAAGGGAAAGAGAAAAGGGAAATGGAGAAGTAAAAAGGAGAAGTGTAGGGAAGAAGGGAGTGGGCGAAGGGAAAGAGAGAAGGAAAAAGGAAAAGGAAAAGGAAAGGGAAATTATTGATAGGAAAGTGGGGAGAAAAGGAAGGGAAGGGAGAGTTAGAGAAGATGTAGATGGAAAGGTAGGGAAGGGAAAGGGAAGGCGAGAGAGGAGAGGAAGGAAAGGAATGAATAATTCGAGGGGCTGTCATGATCTCGGTTAGTGTTGGCTGTTAATGATTTGGTTTGGCGTTTTCACTGATTAGTCGAGTCCCAGCTGGCTTGGTTTGCTTATGATGTCCAAATGCGATGGTTTGGCTTCGTGGTTCGGTAATTGTTCGATGGGAAAATGGTTTGCATTGCGTGTTTCAATGTTTTCCTTTTGGCCCAGACAGTTTTGGTGGTGTTTGTTATCAAATTGCTTGCTTGCTGTCCCGGGTGACAGTAAGGGTGCTAAGTGGTGCATGGTGAACGTTGGTGTTGTGTCCAGGTGTGATGGTGCTGACTGATGGTGTAGTGTGGTGTGGTGTAACTGGAAGCCGGATCGCTCCATGGCATTGTTGTTAATTGGTTATGCCGTGCTTATGGAGTACAGCAGGGTTTGATATATTTGATTACGTTTGCTGGATCTCCATGAAGATGATGATGGTGATGTTGATGGTGACGGTGATGGTGATGATGATGGTGATGATGATGGTGATGATGATGGTGATTGTAAAAAATATAGTGATAATAATGGTGATTGTGATGGTTTAAACATTATGGAGACAATATTGGTGATTGTGATGATTTAAAAATTATGGAGACAATATTGGTGATTGTGATGACGATTTTGATGATAACGGTGAGAGTGAAGGTAATGATGATGATGAGGATGATGATGATGATGATGATGATGATGAGGAGGAGGAGGAGGAGGAGGAGGAGGACGACGACGATGATGATGATGGTGATGATGATGATGATGATGATGATGATGATGATGATGATGATGGTGATGATGATGATGATGATGACGGCGATGGTGATGGTGATTCTGATAGTGACTGTAAAAAGATATAGTAATAATGTTGATTGTGATGATTTAAAGATTATGGTGACAATATTGGGGATTGTGATGACGATTGTGATGGTAACGGTGACAGCGAAGTTAATGGTGATGATGACGATGATGCTGGTGATAGTGAACGTGGTTTGCCGTTGATAATGATTGTAAGGTTGCTCATGGTACAGGTTGCATAGTGGTGGAGGTGGTAGTGATGATATATTTGTTGGTGAAGGTGATAATGATGATGATGATGGTGAAGGCGATGGTCATAGTATCGACGGTGGTATTAGAAATACTGATGGTGATAATGATGGTAATGGTGATGGTAATGGTAATGGTAATAGGTGATGGTGATAGTAATGGTGACATTAGTGGTGAAAGTGAAGAAATTTTTCTTTTTTCCGAGCAAATTAAGAAGAAGAAAAGGAAAGGTTTATGTTCACAATTGTGTTACTCATTTTTTTTTTTTGGGGGGGGGGGCGATGACAGAGGTGGAAATTTTGGTGAAAGGATCAATGGTGATGTATGTGTTGGTAGCGGCTGGTGATAACAATGATGATGATGATGGTGTTGGTAATAATGACTTTGGAGATGCTTGTAATGGTGATGATAATTATGCTTATGGTGGTGTATACGATGGTGGTAGTGACAGGAGTGCTGACCCACACTAAGCGTTTCAGCATGTTGAAATATATTGTAACACACACACATACACACACACACTCACACACACACACACACACACACACACACACACACACACACACACACACACACACACACACACACACACACACACACACACCACATATATATATATATATATATATATATATATATATGTAAATATATATGCATATATATATATATATATATATTTATATATATGTATATATATACATATATATATATATATATGTATATATATGTATATGTATACATATACAATACAATATAATACAATACAATACAGTACAATACAGTATGATAAAATACAAAATACAATCCCTATACAAGACAACGTATTCCTATGCAGCTGAAATGTATTTCCCTCACGCCCCCCAACTCTGAGTCCCCACTCAAAGTTTCTTCTATACACACAAGTAGACGAGGCTGATTGAAATGGATGGGCAGGTAAACTCAGGTGAATTAAACAAATTATAGAATTTCGACGCTCCGGGAAGGAGTCCGCCATGGCCCAAACTTAAAGCTGAGTTGGTGCCTAATGGCTCAGAGTCTGAAATTCGCGGTGCATTTATCGTCAATATGAAGATCATTTGTGTGTGTGTGTTTGTGCTTAGGTAATTGTGTTCCGACTCAGTGCAGGAAGGGAGGAACGATCGTTGGGTCCTGTTTTTTGTTCTTTAGTTTATATTACCTGGCTACAAATTTATGTGTGGTTCCAATTTGTTTTTTTCTTGTTCTCCCATGGCTTGGGTTATATGGTTTCTAAAATATACCAAATATTCATGCATCTGTTTGGAAACCTATAGTTCTTGAAAGCCTTTAAACGTTTAGTCTTTTCCAATATGCGTGTGTATGTGTGTGTATGTGTGTGTGTGTGTGTGTGTGTGTGTGTGTGTGTGTGTGTGTGTGTGTGTGTGTGTGTGTGTGTGTGTGTGTGTGTGTGCGTGTGTGTGTGTGTATGTTTGTTAAGTGAGTCTGTGCGCGTATGCACTTATCCAAAATGATTATCAGAACTCAAGTTCAAACTAGGATGAATATGATAAAAAAAAGGGAAGAAATGCAGAAAGAAAGAAAGAAAGAAAGAAAGAAAGATAGAAAAAAGGAAGAAAGGATCAAAGGAAGAACGAAAGAAAAAAGAAAGAAGGAAAGAAGAAAAGAGAAAAAAGAAAGGAAAAAAAAAAACAATTCGCTGGGCACTGAACATCCACTCGGTAAGTTTCGTCACAAGCTGTCCTTCTTCATCATAGACCTATCCCTACTCCATAGTTAGTTACTTCGTTCATCATGGGCGGCCTCTCGCAACTATCGACGTGAGGCTTAATTGGTTCAGAAGTGTTTCTGCCAGAACTTCCTTCGTAAACAGCCTCAAGCCTCAACAGCCTCAACAGCCTCAATGCCTTCCAGTAGGAACTGCCACCTCGTTCAATGTTCACATGAACTTACGTGTGTGTGAATGTAAAGCGCGCGCGTGTGTGTGTTTGCGTTCGTGTATGTGCATGTGTATGTGTATGTGCGTGTGTGTGTGCATGTGTGCGTGCGTGTGTGTATCTGTGCGTGTGTGTGTGTGTGCCCGTGCGTGTGTGCGTGTGTACATGTATATGTGTGTGATGTGTGTGTGTGTGTGTGTGTGTGTGTGTGTGTGTGTGTGTGTGTGTGTGTGTGTGTGTGTGTGTGTGTGTGTGTGTGTGTGTGTGTGTGTGTGTGTGTGTGTGTGTGTGTGTGTGTGTGTGTGTGCACGCGCGCTTGTGTTTACGTAATTGTATTTACGCAACCATAGTAAACAGGAAAAGAGCAATACTCGTTGGGTCCCGTCTCCTACTCTCTGATTTGATCATACCTAGACTCAAAATAACGTACAATTCCAACTTAATCTGTTATATTTAAATTTGAATTCATGTATTGTTCGACCTTCTATTATATGACTTTCTAAGCTATTTCAAGTATTCATGCATATATATGGGAGATGGTGTGTGTGTGCGTGTATGTGTGTGTGTGTGTGTGTGTGTGTGTGTGTGTGTGTGTGTGTGTGTGTGTGTGTGTGTGTATGTGTGTGTGTGTGCATGTGTATGATTCACTATGGTCTTGGATCACGTGTCGGACTCGTGATCGACAGCTATTTCCCTCCAGGAAGAGAGCTCAGAGCTCATATATGACCAATCTATGGGTAATGTTGTGACTATACACGCACACACACACACCCGACTCCCCGCCCACGAGAGTTGAAGTAACAACTCACAGCGCAGCGATACTGAAATTACTTCAGCCCTGGGCGGGATTCGAACCCGGACCGCCGTAGTGGTAGCCGGGAACTCTACCATCGCGCCATCGAGTCGTGTGTGTGTGTGTGTGTGTGTGTGTGTGTGTGTGTGTGTGTGTGTGTGTGTGTGTGTGTGTGTGTGTGTGTGTGTGTGTGTGTGTGTGTGTGTGTGTGTGCGAGTGCGTCCTCTATTTCTCTTATCCTATTTGCATTGAGCTTATCTATCTTGTTTGAATGGGTTATCAGACCTGTGGTCAGTTCTTGAGTTCTGTTGGTTCAACGTTCTTATAAATTTTTACATGTTTGACGTCTTTTGCAAACAATTTACAATTGTTCTTATGATTTGCAGTTTCGATTTTTCTCCAGTCATTTACACAGACAGATTCTAAGAAATTGCCCCCTTCAGTGAATAAAAGTCCTTCTGAACTGCAATTTTGATGTTTCAAACTTTATTCTTTTGTTTTTGTATTTTTCCCTCTTCATTTCCTCCAGTATTTCGATCACCTATTGGTCTTCCTATAATGGAAAAACTGTACAGCGTATATACGCAAACGTATATGTATATATACATACGTGTATATGTATATATATATGTATGTATGTATGTATGTATGTATGTATGTATGTATGCATATATGTATGTATGTATGTATGTACGTATGTATGTATGCATGCATATATGTATGTATGTATGTATGTATGTATGTATGTATGTATGTATGTATGTATTTATGTATGTATGTATGTATGTATGTATGTATGTATGTTTGCATGCATTATGTATGTATGTATGTATGTTCGTATGTAAATGTACTACATACATAAATCAGGATTTTTTGCTGATACTGTTGGTTAATCCATATTTCAGAATTAATGAAAAAAATCCTTTATAGAATGCTACCGGCTATGGTCTAATAACAATAAATAACTTTTGAAAAATAGTAATTCATTTAAAAAGTGTAAGAACATCCCGACCACAAATCATAAGCCCCGGCGTTTAAGTACAACAATATGAACTGGAAACGCAGAGCGACATTGGAGGAAATCGTCCTTCCCCAAATCCAGGGATCTACTCTCCGCTTAATGGGACAGAATAATGTAATACATTTGATGCCACGCTAATGGGAACTCCTTTGGCTTGTTTATCTAAGATGAAGGCTCCGGAATTTTCAAACAAAGGAATAAATATTCTTGCTCCGTGAACGCTTGAATATGGCTAAACAGGAACACAGAGATTCTCTCTCTAACTCTCTCTCTCTATCTCTCTCTCTCTCTCTCTTTCTCTCTCTCTCTCTCTCTCTCTCTCTCTCTCTCTCTCTCTCTCTCTCTCTCTCTCTCTCTCTATCTCTATCTTTTCTCTCTGTTTGTTTGTCTGCCTGTGTCTGTCTGTTAATTTGTCTCTTTATCCTTCTCTCTGTCTGTCTTTCTGTCTCTTTTTCTTTATTTTTTCTTTCTGTCTGTCTGTCTGTCTCTTTTTGTATTTCTGTCTATCTGTTGTCTGTCTATCTGTCTGACTGACTGTCTGTTTGTCTGTCTGCCCATCTGTCCGTCCGTCCACCTGTCTGACTGACTTTCTGTTTGAATATCTGTCTGTCCGTCTGTCTGTCTGCCTGACTGTCTTTTTGTCTGTCAGTCTGTTTGTCTGCCTATCTCTCCTTCATTTCTCTTTTTCTACCATATATCACTCTACAAAACTTTTACCCTTTCTTGAGGTCTCTATCCTTCATTCCTTCTGAAGGCTTTCCAGCTTTCTTCCCCCCACTCTCTGTCCTCTGTCTCTCTCTCTCTCTCTCTCTCTCTCTCTCTCTCTCTCTCTCTCTCTCTCTCTCTCTCTCTCTCTCTCTCTCTCTCTCTCTCTCTCTCTCTCTCTCTCTCTCTCTCTCTCTCTCTCTCTCTTTCTTTCTGTCTCAATCTCTCTATCCATCTGTCTGTCTCTCTGTCTTTCTGTCTGTCTGTCTGTCTGTCTGTCTGTATGTCTGCCTGTATCTCTCTCTCTCTCTCTCTCTCTCTCTCTCTCTCTCTCTCTCTCTCTCTCTCTCTCTCTCTCTCTCTCTCTCTCTTTCTTTCTCTATTCTCTCTATCTTTCTATCTATCTATCTATCTATCTTTCTGTCTGTCTGTCTGTCTGTCTGTCTGTCTGTCTCTCTGCCTCTCTCTCTCTCTCTCTCTCTCTCTCTCTCTCTCTCTCTCTCTCTCTCTCTCTCTCTCTCTCTCTCTCTCTCTCTCTCTCTCTCTCTCTTTCTCTCTTTCTCTATTTCTCTCTATCTATCTATCTCACGCACTCTATGTCTATCTATCTATCTGTCTATCTATCTATCTTTCTGTCTCTGTCTGTCTGTCTGTCTGTCTGTCTGCCTGTCTGTCTGCCTGCCTCTCTCTCTCTCTCTCTCTCTCTCTCTCTCTCTCTCTCTCTCTCTCTCTCTCTCTCTCTCTCTCTCTCTCTCTCTCTCTCTCTCTCTCTCTCTCTCTCTCTCTCTCTCTCTCCCTTTCCCTCTCTTTTTTTCCTTTCTCCCCTACATCGTTAATAAACACTGAGCTTGCGGTATTAGAAAAACAAACAAAACCTTCGTTATGGTTGATGCTATTATCTTTATTGATACATGAAATTTCTCTAGTTTTTTTATTTTTTTTTTATGAACCTATATTCAATTTCAGCATTATTCCAGGTAGGAAGGTTTCCATGAATCACTTTAGATTTTAAATTCAACCTGGAATTGTTTAGATTTCGATTGATTTTTTTTGTCTCCCAATACCATGTCTTGTCTCTCCATTGTATATGTAAGGGGAATTCTGTTGTAGCTACATTTCATTTTGTATTATTAACATTACTAGAATTGTTGTATTCAATCTTCCAGATGCTGAAACTGCTCTCAAAATAATTTTCATGGTTGACAATTTCATGGCTAGATTAATCTTAGTTTTATGTCTTCGTGAAAAAATTCGTCTCTTAGTTATTATCATCATGACTTATTTCCCTGCCGATGATTTCTTATTTTCTTTTATCTTAGTTTACATAGAAAACCACTGACTCTTTATTTTTGTGTAAGTTTCTGTATGTTTTTCAATTTGTTACTTCTTCGGAAGCTTTTAAGTAGAATTACTACTGCTCTCTTTTACTACTACTCTCTTTTAAGTAGAATTATTACTCTTTTTTAAGTAGGATTTTATTACTACTCCTGTCTTTTAAGCAGATTTCTATCAATACCACTCTTTTACTAGTCCTCTCTTTTAAGTAGAATTACTACTCTTTTTTTAAGTAGAATTTTATTACTACTCCTGTCTCTTAAGCAGATTTCTATCAATACCACTCTTTTATTACTATTCTCTTTTAAGTAGAATTACTACTCTTCTTTTTTTTAAGTAGGATTTTATTACTATTTCTGTCTTTTAAGCAAAATTTTAACAATACCACTCTTTTACTACTACTCTCTTTTAAATAGAATTACTATTCTTCCTTTTTTAAGTAGGATTTTATTACTACTCCTGTCTTTTAAGCAGATTTTTATCAATACCACTCTTTTACTACTTCTCTCTTTTAAGTAGAATTACTACTCTTTTTTTAAGTAGAGTTTTATTACTACTGTCTTTTAAGCAGATTTTTATCAATACTACTCTTTTACTACTTCTCTCTTTTAAGTAGAATTACTATTCCTCTTTTTTTAAGTACGATTTTATTACTACTCCTCTCTTTTAAGCAGATCTTCATCACTACCCCTCTCTTTTACTACTCTTCTCTTTTAGTAGGATTACAACTCTTCTCTTTTACTATTACTCTTTTTTAAGTAGGATTATTACTCCTCTCTTTATAGTGTCGCGATGTTCTGCATAATAGTGAATGTGAATATCTTGTTTGTTTGATCTGATGTAAACAAAGAAGATTACAGTCTTCCATAATTTTTCAGTGACTTAGATACTCTCATTTACATTCCTATTTTTTTTTTCTATTGATATCAATATCTGTTATTTCTGGCACAGTAACAATGACATTATCAACATATTCAGACTCCTATTTCATCTGACAATAACTATATACTGACCTACTTCAAGCAGTTCTGTATAAGAACATGCCACTGCAGATGTAGTGCCACACATATATGCTATGTCAATGGGAATAATGATACAAAATTTTCAATTTATGTTTTGAACTGGAACTCAAAGAATGATGGAAAGAAACGATCACAGCAAAGAGAAATTTTCGACTGAGGAAGGCCGAATTCGCGCAAAAACAAAACTCTGTCCGACTTTGCTATAAATAGCAGATGTCTTTATGAAAATCGTTTGTTTTTCTCGAAAGTGCAGCACGTGGGAGGGAAGTAATGAAAAGCCGGAAGACAAAGAATCGTTCTTGAAATCCAAAAAGAGCCTTTTAGGTTCGTATTCAAAGAGCTTAAAGCACTAAAAGTGTCTTAGCGATCGAAATGAATGTCAACATTTTATTTTCGAATTACAAACATCAAAAGTAAATAAATTCGAGCAAATTAGCGATAAAATTTCCGTGTCGGTGTTTACTGGCCGAGCGAGTTAGGACGTTGCTACTTGCGGCGGAAGTCGAGGTAATGGCCGTTCGAACCCCGCCACCGGCGAGTTGAACCATTAGATTTTACGCTACAAAGTCCTCTGTAAGAGGCACCATTCTAGACTCCTGATAGGGGGAAGTTTCGAATCATAGTTTTAGGAACTATACAATGAAGGAAGGGCTTTAATGTATCATAAACCTCACAGAACCTTTTGAAGGGAATATAATCCTAAATAAGCTTTGGAATAAGACAAAAAAATTCTTCCAAAGATACTTCTATTTGGGAGCAAATATTAACGAGAGTCGGGAAGGAGGAGGAGGTGAGGAAAATTAGGTAAAGTGTACCTTGAGAGAGATCCAATATTTGAACAATCTTGACGTGGGAGTGATCGCGATGGCCCTGGAAACCACGAATGCAAATGCAGGTGATGGAGACATAAAACCAAAAGGTTATTGCTATAAAAATGGCGCTAGAAGAATAGAAATATCGGAGAAAATAAAAGGTAGCCAGGAAATTAAAATAAAGGAAAGGAAAATGTGTGATTATGCTGTTTTCAGAGAAGAAAAAGAAAGATGACGTGGGAAGAATAATAATATTAAAAAAAAAAAAAAAAAAAAATAGTACCCCTCCCCCCAAAAAAAAAAACTTTTTTTTATATATATATTCGTGAAGTAAGGAAGCAGGTTTTCTTTGATGCATGTAGAATTGAATACGACAGCATTCTGAAAAAGTTGAACAATTGTCAGAATGCTGTCGTATTTAATTCTACATGCATATATATATATACATATATATATATATATATATATGTATATATATATATATATCACAAAAAATTCTAGTGCGAAAATGAAAAGCGTAATTATGTTGTTTTCAGACAAAAAAATTATATATATATATATATATATATATATATATATATATATATATATGTATATATATACCGTATATATAAATATAAATATATATATGTGTGTGTGTGTATATCTATATATATAGATATATATATATATATATGTATAATATATAATATATATATATATATATATATATATATATATGTGTGTATGTTTCTTATGACAGATTGAACATTTTTAGAAGCTCCGCCGTGGGATACGAACCCTGACCCGTGCGTCGAATATCACGAGGTCAAGACGTTAGCAACTATGCTACATGGTGATGGTTCAAAAGGACTCTAATCTACACAGACCACGCAAAAAGTAACATTGGAAGATCTAATCTCAATTTCATCTAATCCCGTATTAGGCGAGCCTTCCGACAAGTTGTGTTTCGACGCACGGGTCAGGGTTCGTATCCCACGGCGGAGCTTCTAAAAGCATATATATATATATATTATATATATATCACAAAAAATACAGAAAATATAAATATGTAAAAAAAGTATATATTGTTTTCAGGAGAGAAAATAATAAAGAAAACATATATATAAAGAAAGAAAAATAAGAAATAAATAGATAAGAATATGAATACATAGATAAGTAAATAAAATATAAATACGGTAGATGATAACTAGCAGCTCATGCCAAATTTTAGCACACAACGTTAACTGATGTTACAATACTCACATTCTGAGGAGAAGACTTGTTTTTCTATAACGAAGTTACATTTGTAACTGATAGATAAAAAAAAAAAAATCTAATAATATCCATCTTTACTCTTTCCATTTTTTGTCACTTCCACATTCGTATCTTCTGCTGGCCCTTCCTCTTCTTCCCTTCCCACTTTTCTTCTTACCCTTCATTCCCTTTCCCTCCCATCTTATCCCACTTTCCTTCTCTCCTTCCTCCTCTTCTCCGTTTTCTTTCTTCTGTTTTCATTCACATACGTTCTTTCAAATTCCTCTATATCAGGTCCTCTTGTTCCCTTTCTTTGAATCCGCCATATTCCTTCTACCCCTCTCCCCTCCTTTCTTCTTTCTCTCCCCCGTCCCCCTCCCCTCCCCTCTCACTCTCCCCTCTCCCCTCCGTTCCCCTCCGTCTCTTCCTTCTCACGCCTGCCCTCCTCATCCACTCTCACATCTTCGATCTTTCTCACGAGCTGACAGGCCAATCTCTCGATTCTCACCTCAATTTTGTTTTCATCAGTCTCACTGCCACATCCATAATATTCTTCATTATCTTCCCTCTTCTTTTTCCCCTTTTCCACTGTGGCGCGTTGGTCTCGGTCTCCTGGTCATAAGTCAGAAGGAGGCACTTTCATCCCCAACCGATGTCTGTCACTCAGTCTCGCTGTCCAAACACAAAGGGCAAAGGTGGTGACTCCTACCCCAGATAAGGTCTCTGATGTAAACACCTGAATTTGTTTTTTTTTTTAGATTTATTTTTTTCATCATCCAGATGTTATTCCTCCCAACTCCCCTCACCTGCCCTCCTCCCCTCTACTCTCCTCTCCCCTACCCTCTTCTATCCTACCCTCCTCTCCCCTTCCCCTTCCCTCCCCTATCCTCTTATCCCCTTCCCTCTCCTCCCTTACCTTCCCCTACTCCTACCTCCTCTCCCCTCCCCTCCCCTCCCCTTCCCTTCCCTTTCGTCTTATCCCCTTCGCCCTCCTTCCTTACCTTCCCCTACTCTCCCCTCCCCTCTCGACTCCCCTAAAATACCTTCCCATAATCCCCCCTCCCCTACTCTCCTCTTCCTTCATTTCCCCTCTCCTACCCTCCTCTTCCCTCCCCTACCCTCCCCTACCCTCCCTCCTCTTCCCTACCCAACACTTCTCTCCCATTCCCACTCCTTCCCTACCTTCCTTTA
>NC_134790.1:28303302-28305802 GCF_046742065.1 Oratosquilla oratoria
GAAAGGAGAAAAATTATTGTTATTTGTGCATATTTTGCTCCGACGGTAATCATATAATCGATATGAAATGAAAGCCTGAGGAGTACAGCAGACATGAGGGAGTGAATGGATGAAGAGAACAAGCATGGGAAGGGAAGAGGAAGGAAAGGGGAAGGGAAGGGAAGGGGGAAGGGAGGCGAAGGGAAGGGAACGGTAAGGGAGGCGAAGGGAAGGGAAAGGAATAGGGAAGGGACGGGGAAAGGGAAGGGAAGGGAATGGGAAAGGGAAGGGGAAGGGAAAGGGAAGGGATAGGAAAGGGAAGGGAGGTTAAGGGAAGGGATGGGGAAGGAAAGGAAATGGGAAGGGAGGGGAAGGGGAAGGGAAGGGGAGGGGAGGAAAACGGGATGGAAGGGAAGGGAAGGAAAGGGAAGGGAATGAAAGGGAAGGGAATGGAAGGGAGGGGGAAGGATGGGAAAAGAAAGGAAAGGGAAGGGAAGGGAAGGGGAGAAGGAAGTGGGAGTTAGGAGGACGGGAAAGGGAGAAGGGAAAGTTGATAAGAGGAGAAGAGTCCAGGAAAGGGGTTAACTCATGAGTAGGAGAGACGGAATAGGATTGCACAGGAAAGGAAGAGAAGGAAGGAAGGATAGACGGGAAAGAGGAGAGGAGGAAGAAGGGAGGAGTAAAGAGGACGGTGATTCCAGGTAAGGAGAAAACTATGAATGAGAGAGAGATGGATCGGATTATCCAGGAAACAAAGAAATAGATGTGGAGTTGAAGTGTTGTAAACGGCGGGAAGGGGTGTTGGGAGAAGAGATAGTGAGAAAGATGTGGAAGATAGACGAGACGGATGAGGAAGAGAGTGGATGGAGGAGGTAGCTTAAAGCACAGTAAGGGATAGAAAGGAAGAGGAGGAGAGGGAGAAGAGGGGGAGGAGGAGAAGGGAGGGGAAAGGAGGGGAGAAGGGAGGGGAAGGGAGGGGAGAAGGGAGGGGAGGGAAGGAGAGGGGAATAAAGGGAGGAAATGACTTGGGAGGTGAAGAAAATATATTTTAAGGAATGAGAGGAGGGGAGGCAAAAAGAGGAGAGAGCAAGAGGGAAAAAGAGGGGAATGCAAGAGAGAAAAAACGAGAGAGACTGAGAAGAGAGAGAATAATAAATACAAAAAGAAAAAGGGAAGGGAGAGTAGGTAGGAGAGATTTGAAGAAGAAAGAGAAATGGAAGAGAAAGAAAGGAAAGGAAAAGAAGGAAATGTGATTGGAAAGGAGGAGAAAAGATGGGAGTATTAGGGAAAGAGGAGGGCAAAACATGAGGTAGGAGAAGGGGAAGGAAGTAATGGAGAGAAGAAATAGGAAAGGGGGGAAGGGAGGGAGAGAATAACGAAATAGATAGCGAGAGGGGAGATAAGAAGGGAAGACGGGAGGGGAAGGAGGGAAAGGGAGAAGAGAAGAGGGAAAGAAAAGGGAAAGAAGAGAAGGGAAGAAGGAAAAAGAGAGAAAGGAAATGGAGAAGAGAAAGGGAGAGGGGTAGGGGAGGAGAAGAGAGGGGAGAAAGGGTAAGGAGAAGAGAAGGGGAGATTGTATTGAGAAAGGGAGAGGAAGGGGATAAAGAGAGAGAAGAGAAAGAGAAAAGGAAAAAGGAGATAGTAAAAAGGAGAAGTGTGTGTTGGGAAGAAGGGAAGTGGGCGAAGGGAAAGAAAAAAGGGAAAGGAAAAGGAAAGGGAAATTATTGATAGAAATGGAGGGAGAAAAGAAAGGGAAGGGAGAATTAGGGAAATTGTAGAGGGAAAGGTAGGGAAGGGAAAGGGAAGGCGAGAGAGGAGAGGAAGGAAAGGAATGAATAATTCGAGGGGCTGTCATGATCTCGGTTAGTGTTGGCTGTTAATGATTTGGTTTGGCGTTTTCACTGATTAGTCGAGTCCCAGCTGGCTTGGTTTGCTTATGATGTCCAAATGCGATGGTTTGGCTTCGTGGTTCGGTAATTGTTCGATGGGAAAATGGTTTGCATTGCGTGTTTCAATGTTTTCCTTTTGGCCCAGACAGTTTTGGTGGTGTTTGTTATCAAATTGCTTGCTTGCTGCCCCGGGTGACAGTAAGGGTGCTAAGTGGTGCATGGTGAACGTTGGTGTTGTGTGGCTATGCACTGGTGTTGTGTCCAGGTGTGATGGTGCTGACTGATGGTGTAGTGTGGTGTGGTGTAACTGGAAGCCGGATCGCTCCATGGCATTGTTGTTAATTGGTTATGCCGTGCTTATGGAGTACAGCAGGGTTTGATATATTTGATTACGTTTGCTGGATCTCCATGAAGATGATGATGGTGATGGTGATGTTGATGGTGACGGTGATAGTGATGATGATGGTGATTGATGGTAATGATGATGGTGATTGTAAAAAATATAGTGATAATAATGGTGATTGTGATGGTTTAAAAATTATGGAGACAATATTGGTGATTGTGATGATTTAAAAATTATGGAGACAATATTGGTGATTGTGATGACGATTTTGATGATAACGGTGAGAGTG
>NC_134790.1:28313302-28315802 GCF_046742065.1 Oratosquilla oratoria
ACGTGGGAGGGAAGTAATGAAAAGCCGGAAGACAAAGAATCGTTCTTGAAATCCAAAAAGAGCCTTTTAGGTTCGTATTCAAAGAGCTTAAAGCACTAAAAGTGTCTTAGCGATCGAAATGAATGTCAACATTTTATTTTCGAATTACAAACATCAAAAGTAAATAAATTCGAGCAAATTAGCGATAAAATTTCCGTGTCGGTGTTTACTGGCCGAGCGAGTTAGGACGTTGCTACTTGCGGCGGAAGTCGAGGTAATGGCCGTTCGAACCCCGCCACCGGCGAGTTGAACCATTAGATTTTACGCTACAAAGTCCTCTGTAAGAGGCACCATTCTAGACTCCTGATAGGGGGAAGTTTCGAATCATAGTTTTAGGAACTATACAATGAAGGAAGGGCTTTAATGTATCATAAACCTCACAGAACCTTTTGAAGGGAATATAATCCTAAATAAGCTTTGGAATAAGACAAAAAAATTCTTCCAAAGATACTTCTATTTGGGAGCAAATATTAACGAGAGTTGGGAAGGAGGAGGAGGTGAGGAAAATTAGGTAAAGTGTACCTTGAGAGAGATCCAATATTTGAACAATCTTGACGTGGGAGGGTTCGCGATGGCCCTGGAAACCACGAATGCAAATGCAGGTGATGGAGACATAAAACCAAAAAGGTTATTGCTATAAAAATGGCGCTAGAAGAATAGAAATATCGGAGAAAATAAAAGGTAGCCAGGCAAAAAAAAAAAAAAAAAAAAGAATGTGTGATTACGCTGTTTTCAGACAAGAAGAAATATGGCGTGGGAAGAATAACAATATATTAAAAAAATAAATAAAAAGAGTACCCCTCCCACAAAGAAAAAAAACTTTTTTTTATATATATATTCGTGAAGTAAGGAAGCAGGTTTTCTTTGATGCATGTAGAATTAAATACGACAATTGTCAGAATGCTGTCGTATTTAATTCTACATGCATATATATATATATATATATATTATATATATATATATATATATATATATATATCACAAAAAATTCTAGTGCGAAAATGAAAAGCGTAATTATGTTGTTTTCAGACAAAAAAATTATATATATATATATATATATATACATATATATATGTATGTATATATATATATATATAATATATATGTGTGTGTGTGTATATCTATATATATGTATATATATATATATATATATATATATATATATATATATATATATATATATATATATATATATATATATATGTGTGTATGTTTCTTATGACAGATTGAACATTTTTAGAAGCTCCGCCGTGGGATACGAACCCTGACCCGTGCGTCGAATATCACGAGGTCAAGACGTTAGCAACTATGCTACGTGGTGATGGATCTAAAGGACTGTACTAATCCCCGACCACGCTTCACGTAACATTGGAAGATCTAATCTCAATTTCATCTAATCCCGTATTAGGCGAGCCTTCCGACAAGTTGTGTTTCGACGCACGGGTCAGGGTTCGTATCCCACGGCGGAGCTTCTAAAAGCATATATATATATATATATATATTATGTATATCACAAAAAATACAGAAAATATAAATATGTAAAAAAAGTATATATTGTTTTCAGGAGAGAAAATATTAAAGAAAACATATATATAAAGAAAGAAAAATAAGAAATAAATAGATAAGTATATAAATACATAGATAAGTAAATAAAATATAAATACGGTAGATGATAACTAGCAGCTCATGCCAAATTTTAGCACACAACATTTATTGATGTTACAATACTCACATTCTCAGGAGAAGACTTGTTTTTCTATAACGAAGTTACATTTGTAACTGATAGATAAAGAAAAAAAAAATCTAATAATATCCATCTTTACTCTTTCCATTTTTTGTCACTTCCACATTCGTATCTTCTGCTGGCCCTTCCTCTTCTTCCCTTCCCACTTTTCTTCTTACCCTTCATTCCCTTTCCCTCCCATCTCATCCCACTTTCCTTCTCTCCTTCCTCCTCTTCTCCGTTTTCTTTCTTCTGTTTTCATTCACATACGTTCTTTCAAATTCCTCTTTATCAAGTCCTCTTGTTCCCTTTCTTTGAATCCGCCATCTTCCGTCTACCCCTCTCCCCTCCTTTCTTCTTTCTCTCCTCCGTCCCCCTCCCCTCCCCTCTCACTCTCCCCTCTCCCTTCCGTTCCCCTCCGTCTCTTCCTTCTCACGCCTGCCCTCCTCATCCACTCTCACATCTTCGATCTTTCTCACGAGCTGACAGGCCAATCTCTCGATTCTCACCTCAATTTTGTTTTCATCAGTCTCACTGCCACATCCATAATATTCTTCATTATCTTCCCTCTTCTTTTTCCCCTTTTCCACTGTGGCGCGTTGGTTTCGGTCTCCTGGTCATAAGTCAGAAGGAGGCACTTTCATCCCCAACCGATGTCTGTCACTCAGTCTCGCTGTCCAAACACAAAGGGCAAAGGTGGTGACTCCTACCCCAGATAAGGTCTCTGATGTAAACACC
>NC_134790.1:28330802-28335802 GCF_046742065.1 Oratosquilla oratoria
TTGTTGTTTCGTAGAGAATCATTGAACTTAATCACCTTTCGATGAAATTCCCGCACAGATTCCTTAACACAAATTTTTTTTGACAGCCTGGTATAAGCTTGGAAAAGTTTGGGCATGTTCATTCCGTAGTCGGCAACTCAAACTCTTATCATTTTGTAAAGAGGCTTTTGAAATTTTCCGAGTACCTGTAACCCACTTCCAAAAATGTCTTTGACGCTTCTTTTTGTCGGCTTCGGTTTCTAAAGGTATTGTTCCTGGTGATCTAATCGTAAGATTTGTTGCCCTCCTTTTTTAACGGCTAAAGCTTTTATTACACACGTGTCCCTTTTTGCCGGTACAGTGGGGGACAAACATACACCCGGGTTCATTAAAAGACAGCCGGGAGTCATTTAGATTTTAGTTATTCTTAGATTTCTTAAACATAGAACTAAAATAGTTATGTAAAGTATCGCGTATATCTTCATTCAGAATTAAAAGACAGCCGGGAGTCATTTAAATTTTAGTTATTCTTAGATTTCTTAAGCATGGAACTAAAATAGTTATGTAAAGTATCACGTATCATTCAGAATTAGTTTTTAGTTGGATATTTCTTAAGCATAGAACTAAAATAGTTATGTCAAGTATCACGTATATCTTCATTCAATACTCAAGCTGATTATTGGGAGGTATTGATGAGGCGCTATGATTTCTAATTGTCATTTTATCTTTAACGGTGCTTAAGAATTTATATTTTGCTTATTTATTTATTTGTTTGTTGGTTCTATTTATTTATTTATTCATTTATTTATTTCTATCGTGGGTTTCCATTTCCAACTATCGTTTTCTTTTTTCTGAGCGTCTTAACCAAAGTTCAATGGGCTGTTAAGTAAGTTTGGTAATTATGCAGGGATTTTGAACGTTTAAATTTCCTCCAAGCCTCTTTCTCTTTTGACAAGACTTTGCTCAGCTTTCTTATCGAGCCACTTTGGATTAGACTGATAAGGAGCAAGTCGCCCTTACCTCCATTACCGCCACCGTCCCCACCACCATCACCACCACCAATGCCACCACCACTGCCACTACTACCATTATCACCATCATTACCGCATTCACCATCACCAATACTGTCACCATCACCACCATCACTACCACCATCAACATAATTACTACCACCACTATCACCATCACCAATACTATCACCATCATCAATACCATCATCATCACCGCCATCAGCACCATCACTACCACCATCACCTTCATTACTAACATCACTATCACCCCTCACTACCACTATCACCAATACCATCACCATCACCATTACCATCACCGTCATCATCATCAACATCGCTGTCACCATAGCTATTGCTATCGTTATCACCATCAAGTCTATATGGAAATCAGCCCCTACAGTAATTCAACCATATCCTCTGTTGGATCAAATAACAATGTAATGTCGTGTGATGAATACCTAATCACCAGAGCTGAAGTACGATTGGCACGCCGTGACGACTCCTGTTTCATCAGATCAGAGGTGAGATTGGAATAATAAATTACGAAGTTAATGCAATATTCTCTCTGTCCGCCGCGAGGTTCGAGTTCGCCTCACGACTTAAGGGGCTATCACACTGGGCTAGTTTTCCTCCAACATCCTACCTCCAACCTCCATTTGAATGACTAGAATAGGACTTTGCTTACAGAAATCTAGACTTCTCTAAGAACATTTTAACAGTATGTCTAACATTCGTCTAGGTTCACAATCTCTTGGTTCATCATGACGGAAAAATATTTGGAAATTATGGAAATTTGAAAAATAAGATATTGTCACCGAAGTCGTTTTTATTCAAACGAACTCTTAACTGTCGGTGCCGGCGAAACCCATAGAAGCCCATTTTGATAACCTCTTTAGCCGAGCGGTTCCTTCGTCTCACGAACTCACGAAGTTCGTTAAATAGAACCTCGATCGTTCTCGTTCTCTTCGAACTCTTGTGGATGCTAAAGAGGAAGATGGGCTCTTAATGATATATCATCTCTTCATAAAGAAGATGGAACCACTGATATTCCTTTTAATGATCGTTTTAAGGAAGATTATAAAGAAAGAAATGTATTTCAACTTATGGTTAATTTCTCGCTGTCTGAGAAGGAGGATTACCGTCGTCTTTAGTCATTATGGATTTCTTTTAGTTCGTTAAGGAATTCTTGGAGTTGGGGAGTCTAGGAGGGTCTAGGGGGAGTCTGGGGGGAGTCTGGGGGGGAGTCTGGGGGGAGTCTGGGGGTGTTAGAGCTCTTCGGGCGGTTCAGCTCGACTGCGCATCTACGTCAGCTTCGCTGATTCATCGAAAACAGACTCGTCGACCACTCGCCGAAGAGCGCGAGAGAAAGGAAGGGTGTAAGCCAGCCTACACACTACTTGGGAAGTGTCGGAGGGGGGGAAGAGGAGGGGAGAAGAGGAGGAGAGAAGAAGGGGGAAAGGAGAAGTAGGAGGAATGAAAAATGAGAGAGTATGAGGAGAAAGAAGAGAAGGAACAGGAAGAGAGGAAGGAAGAGAAAGAGAGAAGGAAGGGAAAAAGGAGAAGTAGGAGGAAGGAAAAATGAAAAATTACAAAGAGTATGAGGAGAAAGAAGAGAAGGAACAGGAAGAGAGGAAGGAAGAGAAAGAGAGAAGGAATGGAAAAAAGGAAAATGAGAAAGAGTAGGAGGAGAAGGAAGGGAAAGAAGGGAAAGATAAAGAGAAGGAAGAAAAAGAGCAAGAGGAGAGGAGAAGGAGGGAAAGGTTAAAGAGCAGAGGAAGAAGATAAGGAAGAGGGTTAGTGGGAGAAGAATAAGAAAAAAGAGTAGTAAGAAAGGGGAGGAAGAGTAGGAGGAGAATGAGAGGAAGAAGAAGGAGGAGGAAGAAGAAAAGTAAGATTAGGGGAAGTAGGGGGAAGAGTTGGAAAATGGGAGGGGTAGGGGAAGAAAGAGCACAAGGAAAGGAAGGAAGGATAAGGAAGAGGGATGGAAGGGAAAGAGGAGGAGATTGCAAGATGAAGAAGAAGAGGAGGAAGAGAAAAAGGATGTGGTGATTGTCAGAGAAAGGTTGGAAGAGAGAGAAAAAGAAAAATATGTTAGAGGGGGAGAAAGGAAGAAATAGAAGGAGGGACGAAAGAAGAGGAAGAGGAGTGGAAGGACGAGGAGGAAGAAAAGGAGGAGGAGGAGGAGGAGGAGGAGGAGGAGGAGGACGAAAAGGAGGAGGAGCCAGAGATGACAGAGGAGAAAGATATAGCAGAACCTCCAATAACAAGTGACACAATACAAGGAGCCAAAGGACTCGAAGATGGGAATATAGAATTGGAGAGATGAAAGGGTGAGGAAGATAATGGAGGGGAGGGGGAGATAAAAGAGGGACATAGATAGATGGGAAAAATGTCGACAGGGGGGGGGGACGAGGGAAGAGGTGAATGAAAAGCAAGAAGAACAACATCTATTGCGCTGTTCCAGTATTGGATGTCGAAGAAGACAGGAGCTGGAGTGTTAAAAAAAAAAAAAAAAAAAAATCGCCAGGAGACTCTTAGCTGAGCCTAATGTTACGGGACTCGAACAGGAGACCTTGGTACTCACGAGCAGGGTCACTGATGAACGTACCACATCAGCACATGCAAAGAACGAGTGTCATAATAAGGTTCCACCTAGAGGCTGTGGCTAATGGCATCACTGTGGGTGTTTTGGAGAGCAAGGGTGAATAGAAATTGCTCTTTTCAGCAAGGAAACGAGAAAAGAGAGACAACCAAAGACATTTCGTGACACCAAACCCAGCCCTATACTAAAGAGAAGAAAACGAGTTAAAGTTAGTGGAAGCCACATAGATCTCAGGATAGGCCACTAACCACAGGAAAAGGTCTGTTAATCTATCATTGGTTGCAGCCAGGCTGGTCCTCGGCAAAAGCGCGGGCCAATAAACACGTTCCGCTTCAAGATGTCCTGCAGGATAATCCGCTGTGAGGGTATGACTTATGTTCATCTCTCTATGTCTATTACTCTGAAGAAGACGTATAGTCGAAGCGTTAGGTTATTTTAGTGTTCCTCATTTAGCCCGAGCTTCCTTACCATCGTTTCTATCTTCAAAAAGCCTCAAGAGATAAGAGGAGAATGTAAATAATTAATTAGAAGGCAATGGAGATAATCAAGATTGATCGAGAGACGACCATATTAAAACAAATGTAAAAAATCAGATATCTTATTGACAAAAATACTTAGCCTGTTTGATCACACACAATTCTTTAAGTCAATCAGATACTTTATGATAAGAAAAAACAAAAATGACGACGTAGAGAAGGGCCTTGAAGACATAATCAAAATAGAATGTAATCCACTAAGAGGTTCAAAAAATCACTTGATCTTCACCAGAATGTTAGCGCGATGGTGGCGTAATCGGTTGCGTGCTGGTCTCGCATTCGCTTAGTTGTAGGTTCGAATCCCGCACTACTCTCCGATTCCTCCCCCCCCCCCGAGAGTCTGCAGTTACTCAGCGCCTCCTGGTGTAGTCCCCTCGCCTTACCAAAACAAAACCATGAAAACAAAACCTTGAGAAGACTGTTAACAAGAAAACAGATGCATGATAGAAATAAAATGAAATATTCGAGCGAGAAGCCGTTTAATCACTGGAAAGAGAAGGTATTATCTAATAAAAAAAATGGATTAAGTATGAGAGAGATTCAAAGAAGGAAATCCGATAAAAAATGAAAATCGGAGGAGAGAGGAGGGAGGAGGGAGAAGGAAGGAAGGAAGAAGGAGGAAGAAGGAAGGAGGAAGGAGGGAAGAGGGAGGAGGGAAGAGGGAGGAGGGACGTGGGAGGAGGTAGGAGGAAGGAGGATGGACGGAAGAGGAAGGAGGGAAAGAGAGGTTCTTGAAATGTGTTAAGCACTACTGAAAAAGGAAATATGATAAATGTAAAAAAAAAAAGGAAGGCTCAACAGAATGAAAAAGTAATATTGGGTTGTTAGGAGTACCTATCGACCATTCATATTAGTCTTGAAATTATTATTTTT
>NC_134790.1:28338302-28343302 GCF_046742065.1 Oratosquilla oratoria
TAACGGACAGCGAATCTGGCGAGATGTAATAGTTAGATTTAGATAAAGTTTACGACCGTAAACAAACATGCCAAAGGGAATTTAATGGCGGCTAGCGCAGAGTGATACACACTGGAGGACACCAAAGACAGTTTACGACATTTTCCAAGTGGAAGAAGAAGGAAAAGAAGAAGATGAAGATGAAGATGAAGATGAAGATGAAAATGAAGAAGACGTGAAGAAGAAGAAGAAGAAGAAGAAGAAGAAGAAGAAGAAGAAGAAGATGAAGAAAAAGATGAAAAAGAAGAAGAAGATAAAGATGAAGATGAAGTTGAAGAAGAGGAAGAAGATGAAGAAGAAGAAGATGAAGAAGCTGAAAAAGATGAAGAAGAAGATGAAGAAGAAGATGAAGACAAAGATGAAGAAGAAGATTAAAAAGAAGAAGAACTGGAAGATTAAAAAGAAGAAGAAGAAGAAGAAGAAGAAGAAGAAGAAGAAGAAGAAGAGGAAGAAGATTAAGAAGAAGAAGGTGAAGAAGATGAAGAAGATGAAGAAGATGAAGAAGATGAAGAAGATGAAAATGAAGAAGATGAAGATAAAGAAGAAGAAGGTGAAGAAGATGAAGAAGATGAAGAAGATGAAGAAGATGAAGAAGATGAAGAAGATGAAGAAGATGAAGATGAAGAAGATGAAGATAAAGAAGAAGATGCAGAAGATGAAGAGGAAGATGCAGAAGATAAAGAAGATGAAGATGAAGAAATTGAATTAAATGGATAAGGATTTAACAATAATGTTTACCAAAAATATGCATAAGGTAGAGAACCAAAAGAGGCCTTCAAAATTTGAAAACTATGAGAAGAAGAAATAAAAAAGAAAAGTAATTGTGAATGGGTAAACCAACACCGTGCACAAAGTGAGCAAATAGAAGGGTATAAACATAATGGATGAAAATTAACTTACATTAACTTACTTTAAACTATATCTACTTATTCACGCTGATCATTGTATTTGTCAGTATGTATGTTTGTGTGTGTGTGTGTGTGTGTGTGTGTGCGTGTGTGTATGTGTGTGTGCGTGTATGTGTGTGTGTGTGTGTGTGTGTGCGTGTGTGTATGTGTGTGTGCGTGTATGTGTGTGTGTTAGTGTCCGTGCGTGCGTCCGTGCGTGCGTGCGTGTGTGTGTGTGCGTGTGTATGTGTGTGTGCATGTATGTGTGTGTGTGAGTGTGCGTGCGTGTGTCCGGCCGTGTGTATGTGTGATTCTGCGAGATTCTGTTTATGTGCACAAAATTGTATATGTAATATAGATATACTGTATATATATACATATATGTATGTACGTGCGTGTATGTGTATATGTATGTGTGAACGCATGCATATGTGCACTTGCACATTACTCTGTCATGCAATCATTCATGTGCATGTTGGTGCGATATTGTGGGGGGGGGGAGGAACCAGACCCCACACTCGAGCGATTGTGTGCATGTTCATGTCGATTGAATTTCTATTTTTCTCCGAATTGCATTTTACTTCAGATTCAGTGCTGTGCTTATCAGCGGGAGATTTTGGGTCCAAATCCATTGATATGTTTGGTTCTTTACTTTCTTTTTGTGCTCATGGATTTATCTCCACCCACACCACCCTCATATTCTGCATGTATATATGTATATGTATGTGTATATGTATATGTATATGTATATGAATATGTGTATGTATATGTATATGTATATGTATATGTATATGAATATGTATAAGTATATGTTTATGTATATGTATATGTATATGAATATGTATAAGTATATGTATATGTATATGTATATGAATATGTATAAGTATATGTATATGCATATGTATATGTATATGTATATATATATATATATATATATATATATATATATATACATATATATATACTGTATATATATATTTTTTTTTCATGAAAGTGGCAGTTGCAGACAAGACTGACGAGTTAAACACCATATGAGGACGGAGCCTTTATTTGTACGACGTTTCGCTTATTACAGCTTTTTCAAGTACAAGTTGAGATACATGTCCTTTCTCCTTATCTAATCTCAAGCATTGTATCTCAATTTGTACTTGAAAAAGCTGTAATAAGCGAAACGTCGTACAAATAAAGGCTCCGTCCTCATATGGTGTTTAACTCGTCATATATGTATATATATATATATATATAAATATATAAAGATGTATGTATATATATATATGTGTATTATATATATATATATATAACACAGGAACCCACAGTCGGAGAAAGAATAAACTTCGAATAAAGAATAATCCTATATTTCGGCTATCAACTGTAGCCCTCTTCAGGAAAGTACATAAGATAGAGAACAGAGGGGACTTATAAACTACAGTAAGAAGAGATGTGGACAGTTGACCTCACTCAGGCGCGGGGCTAACTGGGGTGGCGGAGGAGGGAGGGGGTGAGGAGAGGGGAGGATGTAACGTCCGCACTAGCTTATTTATTGCTGCGCGTGAGATAATGTCAGGTGTCCACTGCCCTTTAGAAATATTAATATTAGGGCATTCCTCAATTAATGCTGATTCGACTATTTTCCTCCTGAAACCACAGTGGGACTTGAACACTAATCTGGCCTTACCCCAGTCGAAAGAATGATTCTTATTTCTAACATGAAGAAATACAGCCGAATTTTCCTGTCCATACCTAATTGACCTTTTATGTTCTGCCAATCTAGTGTTCAAGTCTCTCCCGGTTTGACCCAAGTAAACCAAATCACAATCTTTGCAGGGCAAACAATAAACACCAGGTGACTCAACTTCCTTCGGTTTTTGTTGAACGTTCACAATTTGCTTACGTACGGTGTTAGGATAGTGATAGGCAATAGTGAGACGTTCACGAGGAAACAATTTAGTAGAAGAACTGATGGTATTATTGAATGGAATTTTTAAAATGTCCTTAAAGGAGCGGTGAAAATTTGAGGGGACGGAAGTTTTAAAATGGTTGGCCCTAGCCTTACTGAGGGCTTGGTCCAGAAACCAAGGTGGATAAGCCAACTTCTCAAGTTGACATTTGATCACCTCAATCTCTCGGTCCAGAAATTGAGGACTGCAAATCCTGAAAACCCTCAAGAAAAGGCCAGAGGCAACACTTTTCTTGACATTGTCAGGGTGATTGCTAAAAAAGTGAAGATAACTGCCTGAATGGGTGGGCTTACGGTATACTGTAAAGAATAAATTATCATCAGTTCTTCTTAACAAAATATCCAAGAAAGGGATTTGGTGTCCTTCTTTATTCGAAGTTTATTCTTTCTCCGACTGTGGGTTCCTGTGTGTTATTTACAAATGTGCTACTACATTTCTATTTAGAAATATATATATATACATACAGTATATATATATATATATATATATATATATATATATATGTATATTTATATGTATATGTAGATGTAAGTAGGAATAGGAAACACAGGAATCTTAGGCTGAGTTTATTCCTGAATAGTTTTGCAATTATGTTTTGAGAAAGCTTGCCTACGAAACCAGCCAGGAATAAACTCGGACTAAGACTCCTGTGTTTCCTACTCCCATGTACGTCAACTTGTCAGAATGTCTCAACATATGTATATGTATATGCATGTATATACATATACATATGGATATGTATATATATATATATACATACATATATATATATGTATATATATATATATATGTAGACATGTATATATACATACATATATATATATTAAATTTAGAGAGCAGGTTTTCTGAAGACATTTTCTGTTCAATAATACAGCATACTCGGCTTTAGTTATCTTCTTTTTAATACTTTCAATCCTCGCTATCTTTCTTTTTGTGGGGGGAAGGGAGAACACTACATTATCAAACGAATCCATGGTAAATTTGGAAATAAATACATTTTATGCATCTGCTGGTAATTTTATTTTCAGAATATACAAACTATGATTATGTATGACGCTACATGAATACCATATACCTCCAAGGCTTCACACATATTTTGTTGTATATTTATTTCTGGCTGAAGATATCTCATCAATACTGCTTCCATCCATTTTAATTTTCTTTTATTATTGTCTTTTGACAGTATTTTTGTATTTTCATTCAGGTCTTCCCGCGAGGTGTTAGTTTTATATACTTTTGTGGTATGGGGTTTTATTGTCCCGTTTTGCCTATGGTATGTGTGTCTTTGTTATAAAGTTTGGGTTGTGTGGCCAATATACTCTTTATTACAAAGTGCACAGTCTTTGTTAGATTTACATGAGTATTTGTACACTACATTACTATGTTTTAATTTTTCTTTGACTCCTGCTAAGTTGTTTTTCATGACTGGAGATGAAGTTCTGGGGTTGCAATAATAAATAATTAATTTCAAGGTATGTTTTTGCCTCTTAGGTTTGCATTTCTTATGTATAATTTCTTTCAGTATTTTCTGATCTTTTTTGTAAGCGGATGACATTGTATTTTGAAAAAAAAAATCTAATGTGATTTTTGGAAGCTTTTACCCTGATCAGTGTGAAATTTCTCCATTTTATCTTTATTTGTTTCATCAATTTCTTTCATTGGAAAGCCGTTATTTGTCAAAATTTGCCTGGTTCTATTCAATTCTTGATGGAGAAGTTGCCAATTCGAACATATTTTGAATGCTCTTGAAATGTATGCGCGTACCACACCGGATTTATATTTTGAAGGCCATTCGCTTGACCTATTTAAACATCTTCCAGACTTACAAAGTTTTCTGTACACGCTTGTAGTGAATGTCTCATCTGAAGCATCTATGAATACATCTAAAAAAGGAATTTTGTTACTTATACTTTTCTCTACTGTGAAACGCAGGCAAGAGTTTTCTTCCATCATATTCTTAAGATTAATAAGTTGTTCTTCTCCTTCAACGTCTTCGAAAATGCTATCAACGTATCTAAAATACATACTTGGCCTCTGACCTACGGCATCAAGGACGGAATTCTAAATGTGGCACATATATGCCTGGACAAATAAAACACTTAGGGGGCTGCCCATA
>NC_134790.1:28348302-28350802 GCF_046742065.1 Oratosquilla oratoria
TAATCACGGGAAACGGGCACTGAAAAAGGTTAAGAACCATTGCTTTAGATATACTTCTCGGCAACTGCCAATTACATACAAATTTTCACAAATTTTCTTATAACTATTTCTCTCTTACATTCTCCAGCAGAAGCTTCAACCATACTCATAAACACGACAGCCAGATAGACCAGCCTGAGAGGTGTATACCAGAAGGCGGTGATCTGCCACCTTTGCCTTATAAACTATGACAGCCAGAGCAAGTGGAAGTAACCAGGCAGCTGTTGGAGATGAAACCCGGGACTTTGTATCTGCGAGGCGAGGCCAAAAGCGAACCAGCCACAGCGCGAAGGAAGAAAAATATTCATGTATGATTGCTGCAGATCAAGTAGATGTGTGGCTAAGCATCCGGAAATTATTTTGTGTTTCGAGACTTTTGATAATCACCTGGGTTGGCTTTCTTACACTCACTCACTCACTTACTCACTCACTCACTCACTCACTCACTCACTCACTCACTCACTCACTCACTCACTCACTCACTCATGTGACTCTCGGGTCACTTGATGACCCATCAACTCCATCGTCAAGTCTAGCCACAACACTCGATCTTGTGCTGACCCCCACTGCCAGTCCTCCCTATGTATTGCCACTTCCAGGACATATTTCTTGATGTTGTCTATCCATCGATACTGAGGCCTCTGGAAAGGTCAGCGTCCTTGTAGAGTCCCGTTGGTCTTCTGGTTTACGTTGATTTCTTCCAGCGTGTCCCTTCTTTTTTTTCCTGCTCTCATTTAGACCATTTCATATTCTCTGCCACATGCGACCAATACGTGAGGTTCTTTTCTTTTCTCTGTTTGAAATGATATTTGTTTTACGAATAGAAAAAAAAGAAGCATTTTCGGGTTGTTTCCCTCCCAAAAAAACTTACTTTTTTCATTCTCGAATGGATTCGAAGAAAAATAGAAAATTTGAGTTTTCCACGCCAAGTTTTGTTCCTTTACCGTTTTTCATAAAACATCTCATTTCTTCTCATGGTTAACCAAACTATCCAATTTACGAGTTCAGGTAGACTAGTTATTATATATCTTTTTTTTAATGAGATTACAGCGGAAATAAACTTCAACATTTTAACTTGATGAACTTGAATATCAAAATGTCACGTATGTCACATCAAAAGAATTTATATTATACATATAAATATTCTATTCTATCCGTTGTATCTTCTTTTTTATATTATTCTTAAGTAATAAACTTTTTGTATTTGCGTGGTACTGTATTAGATAAACATTTCTCATAATATTTTCTTTTCGTATGAAAAAAATATGCAATACTTAAGAAGATCAGAAGATAGCAGCGCTCGTTAAATTATAGTCCATAATCTAAGATCAGCTTCGGCTCAACACAAGCAAGTCCTCTTGCTTATTCGGTACGCGACCCAAAATTTGTGACTTGGAAATATCAAAACTCCTCTCGTTTGCTTTTATCTTTTTCATAAGTTTAGTAAATCCTTATCTGAAATTGGCGTATGAATCTGTTTTTTTTTCCAGTACATAATGCTCTGGATGTACTATGTCTTACTACATTGCTTCTGACTCAGGGCAGTGGGCGGGATACAGGGATAACCCCACATCCACGAGGAGCTAAGAGGAGATTTAGGGAAGGGTGGTGGATGGAAGTTGAATGGGTGGAAGTGGAATGGGTGGGAGTGGGTACGTGCCTTTTGTCTAGGATACCCCTCTTATAAGTGGAAAAAGTTAGATAGAATTATAAATCATATTTTTTGGGTAATTTCATATTAAAGCCTTAAGATTTAATAACAAAATTGGCCGATATCTCAATTGTCATGTGTTCATAGTCTATAATGCAATACTCCGCTGGTGGAACAATCGGAACGGTGTGAGTCCCGCACTCCTCTCAGTTTCCCACCTGCCCCAACAGTTCAAAGGTATAGGGCAAATGTGACGGCTTCGGCCGCAGTTATGTCTTCTAACTGGCGTGCTCACCAGTACACAGGCAAACATAAAGAAGAAGGTACGCCAGGAGGTGCTGCGTAGCTAAAAGCTAAAAAAAAAATCATAACTAAAAAGAGGAGATATGCTAATGCACATGGGTTAGAATTACACCAAACCTTGAAATGTGGGCTTTGAGCTTCTGGTAGTAAAGCTTTACTTCATCTAAATTCAAGCTTACTGGAGGTCATCCGCTCCATGACCGAAGAAGAAGGTGAACCAAAGGAACTGAAAAGTTCAGAAGGTGAAGAAGGCGAGGGGCCTACACCAGGAGGCGCTGAGTAGTTACAGCCAAAGCTGTCATTTTTCCTCTTTGCGGTTTTGGGACTGTTGGGGGCAGGTTACAGTTACTGCTGGGTATCGGAGAGCATTGCGGGATTCAAACTCGCAATTAAGAGAATGTCAGACCAGCACGATTTCCATTACGCCACCAGAATGTGATGAGGTTACGACCGGGAAAGTTAGGTTAGGTTAGCTTGGGTTACATTAGGTTTGGCTATGTTAGTTTA
>NC_134790.1:28353302-28360802 GCF_046742065.1 Oratosquilla oratoria
TCTTTCTCAAGAGACCCTTAAGGCAAGATTCAGTCATATAAATAGAATCACTTGGTGTGTGCTATAGTACCAGCTATACAATGAGTCAGAGCCTTTGATATGAGTGATGCAGGCAAGGTCATCATATTAAAAAGCAGGGCAAGAATCATTGTAACGAAATTGAATTGGACAAATTTAGGTTTAAGAAGGAAATAGGCAAGAATTGGCTTACCCATAGTGGTTAACGAATGGAATAGACTTAACCATGTAAACAAATAATCAGAAGATTCCAGAAGAAAATATTGAACGTGAAGTTTAAATAATATAAATGTATTGACATGTATAAGCAGAAAACAAAAACAGGTGAATATATACATGACATTATATCAATACATAAGAGAATGGGATATACGTCAGTCAATTAGATAAGAAATGGATAATAATACGTATAGTGAGATATTAATGGTAAAAATGAGACCCTAATTGCGATAAAGGGTATATGGATAATCACTTCAAAGAAGTCTTCTTATGGGTCTAACCTAACCAGAATTAGGTCTTGTCACGAGAGCGAATTCATAGGAAATGACGAAGGTGATTTTTTTTTTTTTTGTTGGATCTTTAAGGCTATCGACCTATAATGAGGTCATTAAGCCTGGACGAAGGTGATGGGAATGAGTGCGCTTATGTAGTCATTCGGACGTTCCCCCGGTCGAAGGCGCTTGCGAGCCGACCAGAAGTGTGAAGTGTGTAACAAGACACTTTGGACTAACAGCTCTGGAAGAAGCCGGCTCTGACGTCACATAGTCGATCGGCTGTTCCCCTTGGTCGAATGAGTTTGCGAGTCAACAGGTGTGTGCGTAATTTGTGACAAGTATTCTTACAGTTTTGATAACATACAAAAAGATTCCATGAATTAATGGTGCATTTTGCACTGACATACGAACATACAAATAAGAGTACATGATGACAAATATATACTACATAAGAATTGCACACATGGGTAAAACATGAAGAAATGGGAAAATATTCATACAGATAATAACGTAATGATTAAATTACGTTATACTTGTTATAAAAGAAGCTGAAGTAGTTTTATGGATAGAGACGACAGGTGATAAGGGACACGGAACTCCCTAATGTAGGCCTCATAGTCTCTTGCTGTCTCCTCCATTTTTTTGCTCTTATGTCTTGAAAAGCTGAGTTTAGATATATTTCGGGTTCTTTGGATTGGATCTACGTCCCTCCCGGGCTTTAACTGTTCCCGCCATCCTGATGCCTACATTTCCAACTCCCACGTCAACTTTCATCATTTAATTTCATTTACATATTCAGGTTCTTTTTGCGGTTTTGTCCTTCCCCATGTCCGACCCCAAACGTCAACTTTTCTGTTGTGTTTAACTTTTATGATAATTTTCTTTCTACAGTGTGTACGTGTATATATATATATATATATATATATATATATATATATATGTGTGTGTATGTATATATACATATATATATATAAATATATGTATATGTATATATGTATGTATATATATGTAAGGTAACCTCTTGAGAAAATAAACATACGGAGCAGTGCTTTCGTATATTACATTTTCATTGTAATTTACATTGAAGATGTAATATACGACGGAGCTCTGCTCCGTTTGTTTATTTTCTTGTGTGGTTACCATGCATTTATAAAACACACGTTCCTAGTGTTTTTATTCCATATGTATATGTATATGTATATATATATATATATATATATATATATATATATATATGTGTGTGTGTGTGTGTGTGTGTGTGTGTGTGTGTGTGTGTGTGTGTGTGTGTGTGTGTGTGTGTGTGTGTGTGCGGGGTGTTTGTGTGTTTGTGTGTGTGTGTGTGTGTGTGTGTGTGTGTGTGTGTGTGTGTGTGTGTGTGTGTGTGTGTAGCAAAGGGCAATGTCATTTGCAGTCTTAAGGTGGCGACACACTAGGCTAGCATGCTACCTGCTTTTGCTATTTCGTTTGAGTAGAAACGACTTGGGTTACAATATTCTAGACTTCCGTAAGAATGTCTCAATGATATGGCTAACATTCGTATATGTTTAACATCTCTTCGTTAGTCATTGAGCTTTTCAGTCTATGACGTAAGAATAATTTGACATTTGGAAAATTGAAAAACAAAAGATCGCCACCGAAGTCGTTTCTACTCTAACGAAGTAGCAAAAGCAAGTAGCATGCTAGCGAGAAATACCTTGTGTGCCGCTACCTTTATACATTTTCCTATGTGCCTGTGCATACATACTAGTATGCATTTCATGGTAAGTGCGACTAATGCATGCATACGTGATCTATAGCACAATATATTCGTATTTCATGAGCGTGAACATACAGAGGAGTAAATATATTCAAATATGGAAATATATACACAATCACTCAAATATACATCTAAAAACACCAAAACATAACAGTGTACACAATTCATGTATATACATATACATATATATATAAAAGAGAGAGAGTGAGAGTTAAATAGAGAGGGATAGGGAGAGAAAGAGAGAGAGAGAGAGAGAGAGAGAGAGAGAGAGAGAGAGAGAGAGAGAGAGAGAGAGAGAGGGGGGGGGTGGAGAGAAAGGGAGAGAGGGAGAGATGAAGAGAGGGAGAGGGGGGAGAGGGAGAGAGAGAATAATATAGGTTATATATCAATATAAGGATAAGGGGGCAGAAATAGAACAAACGTGTATGGGAGGCTGCAGAATTCAGTGCAGAAATAGCCCAATGACGTCAAGAGGGAGATAACGAAAAGGGGATAGAGAAGGAGAAGGGGAGAGGGAGGGAAAGAGAATGAGAGAAAGAGAAAGGAAGAGAGGGAGAGGGTGAAAGAGAAGAAGAGAGAAAGGGTTAGAGAGAAGGAGGATAAGAGAGAAGTGGAAAGGAGGAGAGAGAGGGTGAGAGAGAGAGAGAGAGAGAGAGAGAGGGTGAACGAGAAAGAGATAAGGAAACGGACAGAGAAGAGAAGAGGAAGAGGGGAAAAGAGAAAGTCAGAGAGAGAGGGAGAAAAGGAGAGCAACAGAAGAGAATGGGGACAGAAGACAAGAGGTGGAGAGGGAAAGATAAGAAGAGAAGAAGAGATGAGATGAGAAGAGAAGGTGAGAAGAGAAGGAGAGAAGAGAAGGAGAGAGGAATGAAAAGAGACTTTTCCTCGGGTTCCTTTGTGATCTAGAATAAGAGAAGGAATACGACGCTGTAAGTGACAGAGAGGAGGACACGGGAGTCCGTGACCATGATGTGACGAAGGAAGCAAGAGGCCGAAGACAGACAACAACCTTTTTCGAAGTCGGCGAGGTTCGGCTGCGGGACCCAAGCAAACAAGGAAACAAGCAAACCCACGAACACTCAGCCGCCATCGGGGAGGATGGGGGTGAGGGGTGGAGGGGTGGAGGGAGAGGGGGACTGCAAACGTTTCAGGAAGCTAAAAGGGTCCACGTTTGCACAGGGAGGAGGGACTGTAAAGACGCCATTCCCATTAGACAAACGGCACAGGAAGTCGGTGTTGAGCCACCCGGCGTACAAGGCGGAGTCCCTGCGCTGGCACGTCAACTACTCCATCAACCCCGGCGTAATAGACAGTGCTGCCCGATCGTTGGAACAGGGGCGGGCGAAGAGCAATGTGTCACCGTTTTCAGCCTCAGGAGAGCTCCTGGTGGGTCCGCTGCCCAAGAGATCCCCTCTGGGTTGCTTCGGCCAGCGATCATTTGCTGACATCAACCGTATCAGTCACTCATGGAAGTGCTGACGCCAAAAGACAATTAACCTCTTTGGCTGACTGACGATTTTCCTTCAGCTGAATAAAATCGCCTGGCGCCAGCCAGAATTATGATTATTTTTTGCTCTTGATAATGAAGGGATTAAATTGATCCAAGTCGCCTCCTTTGCCTTGTATGTTCGGATGGTCTTGGCGAGGAGGAGTCGCTGGTAGCCATCGAGGGAATAGACTGGGATTCTTTGTGTTCACGTGATGTAGTCTCAGCCGAATATACCACAAAGGCACAATGAGGTACAAAGATAAGGCGCGCTGACAGTAGACCCATCGGTCCATAACGGACAGAGACGGATAGATAGATACACAAGTGGATTAATGAATAAACAAATAAGTATATAAGTAAGTAGATAATTATATAAATGAATAGATAGATAGATAAATGTCTGAATATGTTAATAAATAATAGATAAATGAATAAATGAAAAATATATTAATTGATCAATGAATAGTTAATTAAATAGATTAATAGATAAGCAAATAAATAAGATGATTTATTCTTATTCAATCAATTAATCTTTATTTGTATTGGTGTTAATCCAAGTGTACTTTCCACTCGATCACCATGGTCTCGTGAAATTACTTCTATTTACCTTTATGCTAAATTTACATCCTGACCGCCTCATTTCAACCAGACATTTCCGTTGATCAGCATAATCAGACAGTCGTATCAGCCTGTCACCATTCTGATGACCCCCTTAGCCAGGACGATGAAGCTCTTCTTGGAGCTGAATATTCAGATAACTAAGTCTTCACAGTCGATTAACATAAATGTCTCAGTCCGCAGGAATCTATAGAAAGCCTGATTATCTCCTTACCACGTATTACTACCAGTGAGGACGTTCAAAACTGACCCATTTTTTTTTTACGAAAATTATGTAGATATGCTGCTTCTTGAATGATGTTTAATACTTGGTCATAGAGATATATTTAGTTCTGATATATCATCTGTTAGTTCCAAGTATTTTTCGTATGACCTACCGCGCGCCGCATCCCAGTATTATGTCATAAGTGTTTCATAATCTATGAAATTTGGATTTCAAGCACACGACATACCATCCTTTTCCTGAAGACATCTTTAGTGTGATGACCAGTTTAATGTCATTACGACAAAACGTGATGTGATATCATAAAAATCACACCTCGACTTCACAGATATCACAGCGTCAAAGACATCACATCACCACACATCATCAGTAAACAAAAATCAGCATCACATCCTTTACAGGAGAAGGAGAAGCAGGAGGGAACGCGCAGTCTCAATAGCGCTACATAAAGCTGAATGCTAATCAATAAAGTCATTACTGTTACGAACCCGCACCCAATCATGAGAGGGAGAGAAACGTCCAAATTTTCAATAGTCCTCAAAATGGCGGATGTCAATCACCTACTCACTCTCAACAAAATGAGAAAACCCAACAATTGGGCACGACCATTCCCACCTATCTCCCAGATAGACTCCCAGTCCATCACCATCATATCTCACGTGGACATCTCCACTCAAGTTATTTCCATCAGAAATTATCATACGAGCAGGGTCATTCTCTACAAGGTCAAACAACGTGAGGTGACCTCGATGTCAATGGGTGACCTGACTTCAGAGTCAACAGGCATTTCCTGAATACGTTTGTATTACTTTGCAAATGGTCCTGACTCAACAGCTTCGCTTCATTGTTCCTCCTTCTCCTCCTCCTCCTCCTCCTCCTCCTCCTCCTCCTCCTCCTCCTCCTCCTTCTCCTCCTCCTCCTCCTCCTTCTCCTCCTCCTTCTCCTCCTCCTCCTCCTCCTCCTCCTCCTCCTCCTCCTCCTCCTCCTCCTCCTCCTCCTCCTCCTCCCACCCACCTTCATCCTCCACTAGAGCAGCCTGTGAGACTCATCAACACTAAGAGGAGAATCACAAATAAAAGTAAAGAGAAGCGCTCGTCATTCTAAGTAACAATCCTGGAAATGAGGATTGCGGCTGTTGTTGTGGCTGCAGTTTTGGCTGTGGTTGCAGCTGCAGTTGTGGTTATGACTATAGTTGTAGCTCTGGTCGGATTTGGGCAGCAAAGCTAATAGTAGTACTGGTAGTATTGATAGTAACAGTGGTGACATTGACAGTAGTGGTGGTGGTGGTGCAAATAGTGGTGATAGTGATGGTGGTGGTAGAGATTATTATGGTGATGGTAGTGATGGTAGCAGAGGTAGTGGTAGTGATGGTAGTAGCGATGGTTATGGTGACAGTGGTGGCTATGGTAGTGATGACAGTCGTGGTGATGGTGGTAGTAGTAGTAGTAGTAGTCGTAGTAGTAGTAGTAGCAGTAGTAGTAGTAGTAGTAGAAGCCGTAGTAGTAGTACTAGTAGTAATCATAGTGGCAGTACTAGTAGAAATAGAAGTAGTAGTAGTAGTAGTAGTAGTAGTACTAGTAGTAGTAGAAGAAGTAGTAGTAGTAGTAGTAGTAGTAGTAGTAGTAGTAGTAGTAGTAGTAGTAGTAGTAGTAGTAGTAGTAGTAGTAGTAGTAGTAGTAGTAGTAGTAGTAGTAGTAGTAGTAGTAGTAGTAGTAGTAGTAGTAGTAGTAGTAGTAGTAGTAGTAGTAGTAGTAGTAGTAGTAGTAGTAGTAGTAGTAGTAGGAGAGAAACGTTTGTTCATTACTCGAAATCCAAGGAGTCTGTCTGCATATTGTTAAGAAGTGCATCAAGACCTCGCAATTACTGTGATTACATATTCATAAGCATGGATTGAATTATGTCAAAATATGCATATTCATTCTCGCCCTGCAGTAGTATTGAATGGTTTGACTAAAGAGGAAAAGGGGAAGAGGAGGTGGAGAGGAGGGGAAGAGTGAGGGGAGGAGATGAATGTCAGAGAACAAGTGTAATTAAAAGGTTAATCTGTGTTCTTGAAAACGTTGAGGGTAAGGTTGGACATTTTTGTAAGTTTAAACATTCTGGTCGCAATTTGGCTGAAGGTCAAAGGATCAAGAAGCGATGGAGGTGAGGAGAAAGAGGAGGGGGAAGGGAAGGAAAATGGAAACAAATAGATACGGGGGGAGGGGGACAGGTAAATGAGAGAGAGAGAGAGAGAGAGAGAGAGAGAGAGAGAGAGAGAGAGAGAGAGAGAGAGAGAGAGAGAGAGAGAGAGAGAGAGAGAGAGAAAAGCAAGACGGTAGAAGGAGGAGAAAGAAAAGGGAGAAGAAGTAGATAAGGAACAGAAAAATGAATGAAACATTGTAAACTGAAAAGCATATATATTTCCAGTATCTAACGCTGTTTTTTCTAATCCCTCGTTCGTGAACATCGTTTGGAGAATGACGTAAATGAAAGTTCAAGAAACTGTGCTAAGGAACAAAACTTCCTGGGGTAACCAGAACAAAATCTGTAAGTTTGCCATCATAGTAAATTGTTTAATCGAGACAGTCATAGATCCAAGGCAGAGTCACAGTTGCTGCATGGAGACAGCATGTTGGAAAGTTATATAGTTTGTCCCCTGACCTCTCTGCGCATGCGCCGCTGGCAGGCTATTTTAAGCTTGTTATCTAATGCACACCGGTTGCGTTGTAAGGCAACAAAAGACGAGTATTAGATTTCTTACGATAATCTGTTGACACACGGTTACATGAATATGTACCAAGTTTATCTTCTGACATACAAATTATAACTTATAGACAAAAAGACATGTTTTAATTTTTACTCTTCCCCACTTCAGCAGTGTGTCGTGTCCTCAACTGAATAAAATCTACTGTTAGTACAA
>NC_134790.1:28363302-28373302 GCF_046742065.1 Oratosquilla oratoria
ATATACATATACATATACATATTCATATATACATATACATATACATATACTTATATATACATATACATATACGTATACGCATACGCATACATATACATATACATATACATATACACGTACATATGCATATACATATACACATACATAAGCATATGTAGAGGTAGCTGTACCTATGTATGCATGCATAATTCTATACATACGAGTACATGTACATGCACATGTAGAAATATCTATACCTATATATATGGATATATGTATAAATGCAGGAATATAGAAAAACAGCTGGTTTGTTAAGTAGAATCGTGAAAAACTGTTGTTGTTGTAAAAAAGGATTCAGAACTGAGAAAGAAAATCTGGATTGAAGCTAACAAAAAGAGAAAAAAAAAGAGAGAATCAAGAGGAATTTCGATAGCTCAGAGCTACTCTTGTGCGTCAGAATTGGACTCGGCGGTTGCTCTCTTTTTTTTTGTCAATTTTTTCCCTCTTTTTTTCATTCGTGTCAAAAAAGTTAGCCTTTGGTTACATGGTTGTACGATTTTGCGTTCGGGGGGGAGGGGGGGAGGGGGGCAGGTTTTACAACGGCACAGTTGCAGTTTAATGAAGTTGTGTCGATTCAGATTTTTTCGTTTAGGCACATTGGTATTCTGTATTCACACGATGATGAATAAAGGAAAAAGTCGCAGTTCTCCGAAACCAGTTTTCCAGTTTGATGCCACAGCACATGAGAGTTGGTCTGTGTCATAATGAACAAAATACTAAGAATAGCTAGAACGAAACGTGAAATGTTATCTTAACAACTTTTAGGTCAAGGTAGGTCAGTTCCATTGGATAAGAAAGTTGATAGAATTTTAGATGATTTAATATGGCTGAACTATGACAGCGCTGGTAATGTACATGTCAAAACAAAACGTACTTGAGGGATGGGGAGGAGGAGTGGGAAGGGGAGTTGAGGAGGAAAGTATGTGAATGTAATGCTGATTTCCATGAATAATAATTGGGCTTATGCGTCAAAAGAGAAAAAGAGAAAGAGATCAAAAAGCGATAGAGCGAGAGATCGAATGGACAAAAAGAGTGAAAAAGAAAGAGGGCGAGAGGGCGGCCGGGCGAGGGAGGGATATATATATATATATATATATATATATATATATATATATATATATAGAGAGAGAGAGAGAGAGAGAGAGAGAGAGAGGAAGCAAGAGAACAAGAGAGAAAAAGAGTGAAAGAGTAAGAGCACGAGAGGGAGACAGTGCGAGAGGAGGATAGAAAAAGAGAGCGAGAACGTGAGAGCAACGGAATGAGAGGTGCGAGAGGGGGAGAGAGGGAGAGGGGGAGAGGAAGAAGAGGAGAGGGGGAGAGAAAGAAAGAGAGACGTAGGTCCAAATATCTATTGCAGAAATCTGCCGTCCTACTGGGCCCATATGCTGTAGTGTCTTGAGCACCAGGAACAGCTGTCAAATTTTGGCCACAGCTCAGTACCACCCGGCGTTAGTTCCTTTTAGTTTCTAGGATAAGAATCTCTAAGTTGTTTGGGTTGTTCAGTTGTCGAGAATTCTAGCAAGCTGCTAGATGTTTTGAAAGAAAGAGTGAGTAGGTGGGAAGGAGGTAATACAGAGAAAAAGGAAAATAAACGCTTATATAGGAAATATCGGGCGTTTGGATATTGAAAGAACTGCCCCACATGATTTGTCATCATACTCTCAGCTAGAGTTCCCTTATACAGAGAGCTGTAACATGACGATGAATATCAGTCACGGGACCCAGGAAGCCATTTTGTGGCCAAATAATTTTCGCTCGCGCTTACTCTTTATTCTTGCTATCGATTCTTCGTACCTATTGTGTTTGCTCATTGAATATGCTGCCGGGTTGTTGTGCAGTTGGATGCACCAACACTCCTTTCATGCGCAGTCCCTTTATACAGAGTTGCGACTACTCCGGATACGCCGCCATTTTGTGGCCATTTTGTGGGACTCCAGTTGACTGTGCTCTGGTTGCGTCATCGGAAGCGTACTGGCCTTGCATTCGCTCAGTTCTGGGTTCGAATCCCGTACTCCTCTCCAATTCTCAGCAGTGACCGTTACCTGACCCAAAAGTCCCCAAAGCGCATAATAGGGCAAAGGTGACGGCTTCGGCCGCAGCAACGCGACTCCTGGCGTAGGCTCTTCACCAGCTCCCAGCTAACCTAAGAGATAATCTAGAAACTAAACCATTCAAGAAAAGACCAAAAATATCTCCCTTTGAGAGGAGTTATGTTCAAGAACTAGAAACTATAAGTAATACGCATGAAATGTAATAAATAAATAAATAAATAGATAAATAAATAAATAAATAAACAAAGTTATATTGTAAAGAATTTGAAGCAAGTGTATCCAGTCTGCTTGGAAGGGATAGCTGGGTCCTATTATCTATAACTGAAAGGTTTGGATGTTCTTACTTTTAGGTTATTCTTCAAGAAATTTGGACTCCAACCTGAGAAGTTGAGGGACCTACGCCAGGAGGCGCTGAGTAGATGCGTTTGAAGCCGTCACCTTTGCCCTATTATGTACTTTAGGGAATCGGAGAGGAGTGCGGGATTCGAACCCACATCTAAGCCAATACAGTAAAAAGAGTAAAAAGTAAGAGTGAAAGGAATGACTTGAGAGTGGGTAAAGGTTAGTGGGTGAGAGAGAGAGAGAGAGAGAGAGAGAGAGAGAGAGAGAGAGAGAGAGAGAGAGAGAGAGAGAGAGAGAGAAAGAGAGAGAATGAGAATTGTCTCTCAGCCGACCGAATAAGATCGTTAGGCATTATTTGGTACCTAACCCTAAAATATATCAAAGTTAACTGAAACAAATTAAGATGGTTTTCATTTTTTACCAGAGGTATCTTAAAGCTGAATGCAGTCCTCTAGCGTTAAAAAAAAAACTTCAAAGTGATCCAGGGAGGAGAAAGTATACACAAAGATCAAAGATTTTTTATTAAGGTTTTCCAATCTGAGAATTTTAGAGGATGCATTTCAGAATGAGAAAAAAAAAAGATGGGAAGGGACTTGAAGCACCAGAATAGACAAAAAAATAGTTTAGTGTATGTAGATTACATCATGTGACGTGGTATATGAAGTTAAGTCAGATAGTAGTAGATGTTAAGGATTGTTTAAGGGAATGAAGACAGAATAGAAAGAATTATGGGAAGATGGGCATCTTGAGGGTAGGGGGGAAGTAGAAGAAGGAGAGGTGTGGGATGGGGTTCAGGGGGAAGGGAGAGACTGAATCACGATTTAGAGTTAATTAAAGGAATATGTAGGACGCAATGTAGCTGAGTCAGGAAGCTCAAGGGCAGAGGAATAAATTTATGATTCGTGGATAGAAAATAGTTAGGTTAATGGATGAAGGATAAAAGATTTGTAGAAGGAGGGTCGATGAGGAAACAAGTGAAGAATGATGTAGAGAGATGTCAAGAGGGTCAGAAAATGAATAGAAAAATGAGGAACGGAGACAGAGGTGATTGATGGAAAATGAGAGGAACGGGGAGGGAAGGGAATGTGTGCGTGTATGTGTGTGTGCGTGTGTGTGTGTGTGTGTGTGTGTGTGTGTGTGTGTGTGTGTGTGTGTGTGTGTGTGTGGACGCGCGTGTGTGTGTCTGAGTATGTCTAAGTGAGTGTGAGTCTATGTGTGTTTACTTCAATATCGTTAGCTCTTCTCAAGTGAATAGAAATGTCTGACTACCCAGAGAAAAAAAAATGTATTTTTTTTTTAACTCAGGCAAGAAATTCAATTTCTAGAAGAAATCCTGCCGTGTACCCAGCAGTCTATCTCTGACAGGATGTGTTACAGCACCTGGTCTGCAAGTAAACCAAGCAATATTGTTCCCCAAAATGCTGCAAGATAGAAGGATGGGAGGGGACTCTTTCAGCACTTGGGAAAACTATTCCCGACACATGAGAACCCTGTGGTGTCCATCACAGAGGAGAGGAAAATGTAGTTTGAGTCCAGGTGGTGCACCCACTCTGGAAACAAGATCCTCTAGATCCAGGAGCGTCTGGATCCAGGACCGAAGAAGCCTTTGCTCCCTGGAAGGACAAAATTGCAATTATATAAAAGTAAGTGAAAGGGTTTTAAGTGGTAAAAGAGTATTAAGGGAATGGTTTTAAAGGTAAAAATAATTAAAATAAATTGAGGACATTAATATCTGGTAAACTTTAACTTGCCATCGAGATTTAGGTAGTTATTTTGGCTGTCACTGGATTATCCTGTTCAGCGGAAAGGAGTGCCCAGGGTTCAGAAATGGGTTTGATAGGTAAACGCGTTTCTATGCAAAGCGGTTTTAAGTATTTGTTTGGCTGCTGCTTGATCAATATTGATGTGCAAATTTACCCAATAAAGGGACTAAACATGAAAACTTAGAACATAAGGACATAAAAATGGATTAGAATGCAAGAGAGGCATAATGGAAACGGTGATAGGCCCTCGGGTCTAGTAGCCACCAGAGGAAGTAAATGTACTTTACACATTAAGATAGTCGTGATCTCTTCGGAAATCATGGAACAACGAGGGTAAATAAAAGAGGATGTTTATTCATTTCACCTTTTCCTCGAATAGGTTCGTTTTCTTTCACATTTCATAGATTCATCGCGCGAACGTTTTGTAATGGTGAGGGGCTTGGGCGACAGGGAGAGTTGGAGTGAAGGCAACACCCAAAGCCATAATCTTTTACTCAATTAGCGTGAGTTGAATAATTTTTCCTCCAGAATTTCATTCATTTATCCAAATCCAAAAGTGGTGATGAAGATGATAAACGTGGAAAGATGTGAGATGATTTTGGAAAATAGACTGATTTGCCTCAGTCTATTCAGAAAACTGACTGTATTAAAGCGAGGACACGAGAGAGTAAAAAGAAAAAAGAAAAAACGAGGAAACCAAATTGTGGAGTCAACCTTTTTTGGCCTCTAGTCTCTTCAGCACGATGAGAAAAAGTTGAGATAAAAACCTTCCAAATTTCTGATAATTTCATTTTCTCAGCGAAAGAGAGACTCATGGAATAACTGAATATTTAATTTAATGTCACCCTGTTTAGATTAAGGGCAGTCGAATATAATTAGATAAGAATCTCTACCGCGACCTAAATGTGTTAGAAATATTCAAAATATATTTGATTACTTGGTATATTCACAATTTTTTTATCATTATATCTTAAGAACGGTATAAAAGCGTGGGACATAAGACGAACGAAGTTTTTACTAGAAAATAAATAGTAAGGAAATACATTTGGGCAGAAATATTCATCATAATGAGACATATGAACCTGAATAATGATTGGCAGAGAGCTTTATGCATTCCCCCCACCCCCACACCGTAGTCAGAGCCATTTAAGAGGCCTTCAGCTTGTTCGATATAGAGATCCAGAAACAACCGGAAGGCGCAGAATTGATTCTGTTTAACGTCACGAACTCCACCCTATCAGGAGGCTAGGACGGTGCCCCTCACAGAGGACTTTGTAGCATGGAGTTTGATGTACCATGACCTTGGTTTAACTCGCCCGTAGCAGGGCTCGAACCGCCGTCACCTCGACCCCCGTCGCATGTAGCGACGCTCTAGAATAGGTCAAGTGATGTGATATTATTAAGAAAAAGGATATTAGTTCAGAGTAACATGACAGAAAAGCTAACCTGAATAAATCAATGACATGGGGAGTTCTTGTGAAGTCATCGACTCAAGTGGACTTTTATCTTTTTAATCATTTTGATTGATTGATTGATTGATTTATTTATCTATTTATCCATTTATTTATTTATTTATTTATTCATTTATTTTTATTTACTTATTTATTTATCTATTTATTGAAGAAAAGGTTATCATTTTTTTTCTAACCTCTATAAACGTCCCTTCTGGATAATGCCAAGAACCGCAGGCTGATTTCGACCTAGTTAGTAAAAAAAAAAAAAAAAAAAAAAAAAATTGGCATCTACGTACGAACGTACAAATAAAGCGGCTGTACGTATACTATCTGCAGGCACAATTGCACTTCATACAATCGTAATTTTTTTTTCATTTTTGCCCTAGGACAGGATAACGTTCTTCGAATCCTTTTTTATTTATTTATTTATTTATTTATTTATTTATTTATTTACTTATTTATTTCATTTATTCAATCTATTTATTTATTTATTAATTTATTGAGAATTAGCTATGTTCTTCCGAGGATCACTGCTCTCCTCCGCGCGACGTCGTAGCTAGCAGAAGATCACATGTATCAGCATTCGTTCATGCTCCAGTGACTCAGGGTTTTATGATATTCCACAAAGTTTGATGGAAATGCAAAGGAATGGAATATAATTACGTACATGTTCTCTCCGGAGAGACGGACGGAAACCGAAGGACAGACGGATTCGTCCCGCCGGTGAGACACGATCCGGTCGAATCCGGCTGAACTCGACGAACAGACGCTCCCGACTGACAGATGTCTTCTGACGTAGAATTGTTGGGACAGGAGGCCTAACAAGCAATCCAGTAGCGTAAAAATCCTTTTAGTCATGGAACATGTCATGTCAAGCCTCGGAACCGGAACGAGGCATCAGCAACTGAAAGACTGTGACCTAACAGTCGACTGGTACGGCCTGGCATAAACTTCAGGAGGTAAATTAACACAAGAGATTTAGAAAATATTACAGTACGTTCAATGATTATCTACCTCCCGTGTTTACAAGCTTAATTCAGCTTTCCATGCAAACAAAATGTTCAATGTTTGGTTAAATAAAGTTGATGTGCTCATCATTAAGAGGTTATATGAAGTATGCTCGCTGGTCGAGCGGATGAGGGCGTCGCTGCTTGTGACGAAAGTCGAAGTGATGGTGGTTCGTACCCTGCTACCGGCGAGTTTGGCTCCATGGTTCATTAAATTCCACACTGCAAGGACCGCGACTTTACACCAAATCGTGAAGTTTACTAAAAAGTCTAATAATGAAAAGAAAACACGCCATGTATGCGAAGCAGTAGCTGAGGAGGAAATCATCTGCAGTTATTGTTGACGAATTAACTGTGGACTTTTCGCATTTCGAAGAAGCTGTCGCGTCTCGAAAATACTTTTGCTGACGACTTTTCAACAAAAATGCAATGGAATAGTCATCATACTCTAAACGCCTCAAGATGGCCGCTGCTATTTTGTTCGTTATTTTGGCTCCGAAAAGACTTCGCAGCGTTTGGGTGTCAATGGAAACGCAATCAAGATGCAGTCAACGAACAGATAGGCAGACAGGCAGACGAACAGACGGATAGACAGCCAGACAAACAGGCAGACAGACAGGCACACAGACAGACAGACAGACAGACAGACAGACAGACAGACAGACAGACAGACAGACACACAGACACACAGACAGACAGGCACACAGACAGACAGACAGGCAGATAGACAGGCAAACAGATATACATACATACAGACAGACAGACAGACAGATAGACAGACAGGCAGAGAAACGAACACGAGGAGACAAGACCGAGAGACGGACAGACGGACACTAGACAGGAAGATAAATGGACGGACGGACGACTGACGAATGAGCAATAGGCAGACAGATATTAGACAGACAGAGGGTTATTAGACCGATAAACAACTGGCAGACAAACAACAGATAGAGGGACAATAGACGGATGGACAAGAGACAGACAGAAATTAGACTGACGGGCAACAGATGTGACGGACAACAGCCTGACGGACATTAGACTGACGGGAAACAGACGGAAGGACGACATATGGACAGAAATTAGACCAACAGACAACAGATATGACGAGCAACATGCACACGGAGAACGGGCAGATGAACATTAGACTGACGGGAAACAGATGGAGAGAGGACAGATGGACAGAAATTAGACCACCGGACACCAGGCGGGCGGAAAACAGATAGAGAAACATCAGATAGACGGCCGGGCAAGAAACAGACAGTCCACGGATGGACGAACAACTGATGGGTGTACAACAGACAAAAAGACACCAGGTGGTCAGCAACTAGACGGAAGACCGAGCAGCCAACAAACGGGCGAAGCACAATAGATGAACAGACGGGCCAACAAAAGACAGAGAACAGGCGTACAGATGTACAGATAGACAACTGATAGGTGGGAGGGCAGCAGAGAGACGGGTGGACAGAAAACAGTAGGACAACAGGTGGACAGCAAGTAGACGGACGACCAAACAGTCAACAAACGGACGAAGCACGATAAAGGGACAGACTCCATCGAAGTAAAGACCACAAGTGAGGACGAAGGTTTTATTAGTACGACGTTTCGCTTTTTCGAGTACGTAGTCGGAATACACATGAAAAAGCTTTATCAAGCGAAACGTCGTATTAATAAATACTCCGTCCTCACATTTGATGTTTATTTCGATAGACTTGTCGGCATCTACCACTTTCAGACAGAGGGACAGAGGGAGGAATAAAAGACAGACAACAGGCTTAGAGATGGTCTGAAGGACAACAGACTCACAGACGGACTGGCAATGGACAGATAGACAACTGATGAAATGGAAGGACAGCGGGCGGACGGGTGGACAGAAAGCAGACGGACAGCAGATACACGGATGAAGAAGTGGACTTCAGGGACAGGGGATCAGCAGACAGCAAACTGACAAACAGGCAAATAGTAGACTGGCAGGCAACATATAGGACAGACAGATGAGACGGACTGACGATCGTGTAAGCAGGGACATAAGTTAGACATGCTGATTGTGGAAGACAAACTGAGGGAATGGGGTAAATCAGATGCACAAATGAAGGAGAGTTGGACAGGTGGAAGACAGGCAGGAACACAAGAGGTAAACAGATTAGCATAACCACGTAATGGCACTTAGCTCAAGTTCAGAGTTCATGATTTGGGAAAGGAAGGTTGAAATTTTAGATAGGTAGAAGATAGACGGACACGCAAAGCAGACAGATTGCCATTGCTGACTACAGAGATCTTTTAAGCTCTGGAAAACAGTAAGAAAATGAAATGTTCAATGATATGGGACACTAATCCAACCAGACAAGCGTGATTATTCATCCCCAAAAACTTAAAGGAAAGTGAATGACGGGGCTAAGCTTCCTCACCCTTCTTCATGGGGGCGAACACAAACAGAGAGATAAATCTTTCTTCGTTCGCCCCTTTTTCTCTCACATTATTCTCTTCTGCGACTTCAGTTCCGTTTCTATGCTCGTCCTTTTCCCTTTCATTTATTTCCGTTCTCTTCTCATTCCTCCCCTTCCTTCTGTACCTCCACCATCACGCGCCGCTCGAAAGCATATCCGTTCCCTCCATGTCTATTTTTTATTTCATTTCACCTTTAGACTCTCTTACACTCCTCTTTCATCATGTTTTTGGTCTTCGTCTTCTTCTGTTTTTGACTTCGTATATGATACGCAAAAATGTAAATTGTCACGTCCCATACATATCTATCTCTTCTAGATATATGTGTTAAAAGAAATGTGTATTTGTAATTCGTCGTAACTCTGTTTCACATTGTTTGGGATCCTCAGGAGTAAGAAATAACTCCTGGTCATACCCAGCCTTTGTCTTCGAGTGAGCATGACGTCACATATTTATCATTTATATGTTATACGTACATTACACATTTTGTGTTAAATTATTATTGTTATTGTTACCATGAATTTATACATATATTATAAAATTATTGTAGAAATATGTGGCTAAATGTATAAATCCTTGCGTCGTTGTAGAAATACGGGAGAAACCAACTTTTGACGACATTTCAGAGCCAGATTTCATAAACGTTGCTTCGTTTCAAGACATTTTTTCAAAAGAAATCTCCCGCTTCTCACACCATCCTTATTATTAATCAAGAATCAGCCGAGGACATACATGACTCAATTTTTTTTTTTAAGTCTGTAGAATTATTCGAAGGCCAGCAAAGTTGTATCAAGTCGACTGTTCCTTCTTTTCTTAAGAAGTTCGAAGAAAACCTTTTTACATCCAGTTTCCAATCAACATAAGGTGAAAATGGGGAGAAAAGGTAACCAACAAAAGATCCA
>NC_134790.1:28380802-28395802 GCF_046742065.1 Oratosquilla oratoria
TCTGATAGTTTAAGATAAGAAAATCTAATCAGTTAATTTGGCTTTGTTTAGTCACTAATGCTCTATTGCAGCTTAGTCACCTTCCCTTTGATAAGAACCCTTTAGATTTTGGATTAAATCGTCTCTACTTGTGTCGGAGGTCGAAGTGACAACAGTTCGAACCCTGCCACCGACGAGTTGAACCAATGGTAAGGTTCATTAGATTCCACGCTACAAAGTCCTCTGTAAGGGGCACCGTCCCAGACTCCCGATAGGGGAGAGTTGGTGACGTTAAACCTTATCATCATCATCATCTTTCGGACCTTTCTGCTGACCTAGTAGTCACCGCTCGTAAATTGCCTAATTGACCGCATATCTAGAGCTATTCATTCTTATGCTGACGTCACACCCCTCATTTTTTTCGCATTATTACCCAAAAGTAATCGAAAGCGTGCTGGTCTCACATCTTTAGGGTTCGAATCCCGCACTCCTCTCCAAATCCCAACAGTGATTGTTACCTGCCCCAGCAGTCCCTATCCCCATAATAGGGTAAAGGTGACGGCTTCGGCCGCAGTTACACATGTCTTGGCGTAGGTTCTTTACCTACTCAGGTTGGAATTTTTTTTTTCTAAGAATACCCGAAAAATCTAAACCTTTCAGTTATACATAATAGGTTAAAAGAAAACTTGATTTCTTTCAGTATCATTAAAATCAGTTTTTAAACCTCTCCATTCACTGCTTCTTGTTCAATAGGACCCAGCTTTTCATTTGATTTGGCTAAAAAAAAGAAAAAAAAAGGAAAAATGACAGATAAATAATAAAAGAAAAGGCTGAAAAAGACTCTCTCTCTCTCTCTCTCTCTCTCTCTCTCTCTCTCTCTCTCTCTCTCTATATATATATATATATATATATATATATATATATATATATATATATGTATATATATATATATATACATATATATATATATATATATGTGTGTGTGTGTGTGTGTGTGTGTGTGTGTGTGTGTGTGTGTGTGTGTGTGTGTGTAATAATAATAATAATAATAATAATAATAATAATAATAATAATAATAATAATAATAATAATAATAATAATAATAATAATAATAATAATGATAATAATGATAATAATGATAATAATAATGATAATAATAATGATAATAATAATAGTAATAATAAAAGGTTTATTTCAATAGCAGTAGTACACTGACAATAATACAATGCACAAGCTGATTAAAGATATAAAACTTAGAGTACATACACGGTACAAGTTTACATAGAGTTGATTATGTGCACAATGGATGGGATGGCACTATTTTTGTAGCGGTCAGTCCTTGGCGCTTTGATTGGTACGAGCCTATTTCTTTAGTGCCTCACCGTGCCGCTGGGACACCCTAGATAGAGTAAGGGTGGTAAGAGCGTGGTCGTAACCGCTGTACTCCACGCCCAGGATGATCCTGCACGCTCTCTTTTGTACCCTCTCCAACTTTTGTCTCTGTGTGAGGGTGAGTGAGCTGGACCAGGCTGGTGAGGCATACATGAGGGTGGGGAGTATGAAGGTTTTGTAGACCTCCTGTAGCTCAGATGTAGGTGTTCCTAATGACTTTAACCTGCTCAGCATATATAGTTTGTAAGACGCTGTCCTGACTATGTTGGTAACATGTTGGTTCCAATTTAACTGATCGTCGAGTGTGATGCCCAAGATCTTGGTGGATTGGACCAGTTGGAGGGGGTGGGGGCCCAATGAAAGTTGTGGAGGAGCCACCGCCTGTGTGGAGGTACAAAAGTGCATCACTACGGTCTTGATGGTGTTTTGTGTGTGTGTGTGTGTGTGTGTGTGTGTGTGTGTGTGTGTGTGTGTGTGTGTGTGTGTGTGTGTGTGTGTGTGTGTGTGTGTGTGTGTACAACAACAACAACAACCTCAGTGACTCTACAAGGTTCTCGTTTGCCCTTGCATGGTATACAGGACATACTTCACATATGGAGTGATTTACCTAAATAGTTCTTGGTAAATTGGAGTCCACAACCTTTAGTACAATTAACGTTTCTTTTTCCACTGATAATCTCCAGCATCTTCATGTCCCCCTAAATGTTATATCTTTTAATATTTTCTTTATTTTCATCTTATTTTCTATTTTTTCTTGTTTCATCATATTCTATTTTATTTTACTTTATCTCATTCTATGAATTCTTATTTATTTTACTTTATTTCTTATTTTGTTATTCTGTCTAATTAAATTTAATTCAATTTCATATGATTTAATATCATTTTATTTCATCTAATCTTATATGATTTTTATTTCATATCATTTTATCTTTCATTTTATTTTTGTTTTGTTTTACTTTATTATATATTGTTTAAATATTTTTCTTTAATTTAATTTTATTTTATTTTATTTAATCTAATTTTATTTCATTTCATTTTATTTCATTTTATGTCATATTCTTTTATTTCAGTTTATTTTGTTCTTATTTGATGTGATTTTTTTTTACTTTAACCTAAACTAACTTTATTTTATTCTATTTTATTTACTTTTTTGGTCTCTGCCCATCTAAACTTAATTACTTCTTTAGGAGACCATTCAACTTCGCGTCTCATTTCTGGGGAAATATCATGAGCCAATCAATGAGCTTACTCCGCCGAAAAGGTTATGACCTGTTTTTTTTTTCTTCTATGAAATGTAATTAATTTCCAGACACTTCCGCTCTATTGACAATTGGTCTTCTAAAGACACGTTCTCTCTGTTCTTCTTGAGCGCCTTTCCGTAATTTTTTTCCTCAGTTTGCTTTTGTCCTATTTGAAGTGTATAGCTCCACGAGGAACTAAGATGAGGAGGAGGAAAGGGTGTTGGATGGGAGTGGAATGGGTGGGAGTATGTGCGTACCTTTTGACTTGACTCCCTCCCTTATTTGGGGAGAAAATCCTTTGAAATATAGACAGGTAGGTAGATAGTTTGCTTCCGTCCTCTTCGAAGTGTATCGAAAGGAACAAAACACATAATGTTAGGAGAGAATTGTCCTAACTGTTATCCAGACGCATCTCATGGCGATCGTTCATAAGGGGACAGTGGAACGTTGGGTCGTCAAAACGACCTGTGCAGAGGGTGTATTGCCAGGAAGCTATATCAGTAAATACCGTGAATCTCCCTTAGCCAATAAACCTACTTCTCATAGTGAGCCTGTATTTCTTTACTCTGTCCCTCTCGTAAGCCTGTCATCTTTTAGATTTCAACGTCCAAATTGTTCCTTTTCTTTGTAATACAAATTTTTATACAATCTACCTAACATACATTTCACACCAAGTTATTAGTAAACCATCCAGATATAAAGAATGAATAAATGGATATACATATACCTGTACACACAGGAATCGTCTTGAAGAGCTAGCAATATAGTGAACAGTAAGCTATGTATAGAACCCTCAACAGGCGAGGATGAAGCCATAACATCAAATGAAATTATACAGGAAATAAGCCATACACTTCAAGTCTTGTGTATACATATTTCAGTGGGGGAAACTGTCACTCGTTCTTGCTACTGATTGGCTGGAACCGGCGCTCGTCGAACCAATACTCTGCTTAGTTGGGCCGCTCTTTCTTCGCGGCTTTTGATTGGTCAGTCGCCACTCGTCGTATGCCTGGTAGAACCTGTAGATCGTCTGCTTGGATGTATAGGTTGGGATCTTTAATATATACTTTGTAAAATGGGTAGGGTCTTCCATTATTACATTTGTGCAGGATCTGCGACATCATCAAGCATTCTCTCTCTCTCTCTCTCTCTCTCTCTCTCTCTCTCTCTCTCTCTCTCTCTCTCTCTCTCTCTCTCTCTCTCTCTCTCTCTCTCTCTCTCTCTCTCTCTCTCTCTCTCTCTCTCTCTCTCTTCCTCTTTCATTCTCTGCTCCCTATTCTTTCTTCTTCATCCTACCATTTCCCACATCGTAACCTTTCCTATTCCTTTATGTTCCTTATTTTCCCTTCCACTTTCTCCCCCATCTTTCTCTCTCTCAACCTCCTTTTATACCACCCTTTCCCTTTCATTCCCAACATCTGAACCTTACCTATTCCCATCCATTTCCTCTTTTCAACTTTCTACTCGCCCTCTTCTCTTTCTCCCTCTACTGGCCTTTCCACGTCATCCGTCCGCGAGCCAGCCAACCCAGTCGCTGTCACCGCCAATCAGCGGCGAGAGAAAAACGACCAGCGTCCACAGAGACGAGGCCGTTTGGACACGTCACGTATTTTGCCCCTCGAACTCCTCTTCACCTCTCCTCCAGCGCGGTTTCCCCCCATTCTTGCTCTAACAGGTCTTCAGGCTCTGGGTACTTGGGTGCTATCAGGAAGGCCTAGAAGCGTCGCACGTACATACGGATACGTATACGAGAACGTACATGTGTACGTTCATGAATACATGTATTTTTACATACATAAATACATACATACATACATACATACATACATACATACATACATACATACATACATGCAAACACACACATATACATACATACATACGTACATACATACATACATACATACATGCATACATACATACATACATACATACATACATACATACATACATGCATACATACATACATACATACATACACACATACAGACATACATACATACATACACACAACGCACACACACATCGTACATATGAAATAGTATTAATAGTTATGACAATAAGATTACTAATACCAGTAATGATGACAGCGCCGGCAACGACAATGAGGGCAAAAAATTTGCTCTTCACTTAAAAAAAAAAGCACAATAACATATATCAGTGACAGATATAAACCTTTATTGTGAGCACATCCAATAACGTTGCTATTCACCAAAGATGATATTTCTGTGAGAGACAATATTTCACTTCTGTGCTTTTATGAAAGCAGAGGAGGCAAAGACTCCTGTGTATACGGTTATTCCTGGCTCCTCAATATTGGGATATAAACTCTCGATGTCGTAAAGTTAGGATCTCGGTATCCTAAATCGCAGCACAAGATAATCTTGTGTTCACAATATCGCGTCGATCACAACAAAGCACGTGATTTCATATGGGATAAAGATTTTCTTTTTTCTATGAAGTATGCAAGTAAGTTTAACAATGATTAAACGATATTTCTTTTGTTGGATAAAATCACTTTGTGTTCATATAAGACTTATTATGTAAAAATGAAAAAGGGGTTTTCAAACACTATTTAATACTACTTTTTCATATTTACTAGTAATGTTTATGAGTGTTAAATCATCTCAGTACACTACATTTTATCATTAATATCACATTTTCTTCTTTATTTGATACCTTTATCATTGTTCAATTCTCTAAATACTTTCCCTAAATTATGACTTATGTGAAGATCATTTACTATGAATTTTTACGGAAGAATTTTAGAAATAATTATACAAATTGGAAATGTCTATTAATTAGTTAAAAGTAATTTTGCTACAATTTTCCCCTCAAATGAAAAAAAGCTATGTAAAATTGAAAGCTATTTTAGAATGAGTTAGATTTCATAACTAAAATAGATCAATTAAACCTACCTTGAAGATTATTTGCCACAGATATTAACAGAAGAACTTTAAAGATAAAAGTACAAAATTAAAAACATCTATCAATAAGTTTTAAGTAATTTTGTTACATATTTCCCTTCAAGTGAAAAAGCTATGTAAAATTGAAAACTATTTTAGATTGAATTAGATTTCACAACTATAGTAGATAAATAAAAATCACCTTAGTAAATGTTGTCTATTCTGTATTTGCTAGGAAAAGTATGGAATATAATTTTCCTAGAAATGTAAGAATGAAATAGAATATCTCTTGATGAAATTAATTATCTCTTGTTAAATTAATTAAGTGATAATTTTCAACTATACGTGGGAAAGAATCTGTTGGAATGAAAAATGTATCTCTTGATTAAAGAAGACTTTTGTTAAAAATAATTAACTGATAAGATTCAACGATACACGGGAAATGATCTATTTTATGATAATGAAGCTCAAACGAAATTTGGTGGAAATACAAAAGGTTTTGTGATATTCAAGTTTAAAGTAAATCACAACTTCAAATGCAAAAATATATACATTCTTCTTAATAAGGTTTCCGTCTCTGTCATTGTCCTTAGTAATTCAATTCTTCAGGTTAATGTAGTTGGAAAGATTGTTGAAAGGTCAGTTTGATATTCTTTTTTCTCATTAAGGTCTTTATTTACAAAACTATGTCAAATAAATATGTACATATATTAATAAGTGTATAAATACGCCGTAGAAGAAATTATTTGTATTACCCCCCCCCCCCAAAAAAAAATATGATAATGAAGATGTGGGCTAGTGTTAAAACCAGAAGCAGCGTTCTGGCTTTGCATTCGCTTTGTTATGGGTTCGAGTCCTCCACTTTTCTCCAATTCCCAGCAGTGGGTGTTACCTGGTCCGATATTCCCTAAAGTGCCCAACAGGGCAAAGGTGACAGCCTTAACCACGCCTAAGCGCCATCTTTATATTATCTATATTAAAATCTCACCATCCAACTCCCACGAAGTGGGAAGTGAGAAACCCCTAGCAGGGCAAGCCCTGTCAGTTGTGGCAAGCAGCTGTTTTTTAGACCGATGTTTGGGTTGCCTCCCCACCTGGGCAGGGCTGTCGTGAACCAACGCAAGAAGCACGCAGCGGTTCCCGGAAATCGAACTCATGACCACCTGTTCATGAGCTCGACACGGTATCCAATGGGTTACCGCGCGGCCTTATTTCAATTACATTCTCCTGAAATCATCAAAGAGTGGATATTATCATGGCCATGTGATTTCCGGAGACATTGTTATCTTTGATAAAGTTGTAGTAGATATACAGTTGTATTGTTTCTGTACATGTATAAACGGGTTAAGCAAAAAAAATCATCTATTCAGGTTAAATGGCTTTCTTATCGTTGTACAGATTTTAGAGCTTGTAGAAATTTTCAAGTTTTAGTTCTTCTTTTGCAATAAAACAAATAAATCGCAGCTGAGTTGGTGGTGAGCTTAAGTGTATATAGAATAGAAAACCAATGGAGAGTTTGGAGTCTGAAGAGATTTAAGAAAGAAACGGCCAAGCGCTTATTTATCAACAGGGTGACTAACGAATGAACTTGGCTCAATAACTATGTAGTAAGCGCTGAAACAATTGGTTGTTTTATAAGAAGACTAGATAACTTTATGGATAGCGATGACAGTACGTAAAAGACATGGAACTGCCTAGTGTAGGCCTTATGGTCTCTTGTAGACTCCTTATTCTTATGTACGTAAGAGGTTTAGATTCCATCGAATGTATATAAAGTGGACAAGGATATGAGTGGTTCTTGAAGAGGATATAAGTGGGCATTGTTGTTAAAGTTCAGACACTTGGGCACGAAAACAACGGAAAACTTTGTCGAGGAAGAACGTGAACCTCAGAGGAAGGCTGAGGACCCTCGAATACATGGAAGGAGGAAAAGAATGGCACAGGAACTCGAGGTCAGACTAAAGAGTACCACACACTGAGACCTCAATGAAAGAGAGTTTCTTCAGTTTTTCAAGCTTCTGCAAGAGTTCTTGTATACACAATAGAAAAAACATATACACTTTGTCTCCTCAGGTGTATAATTTCATACTTTTAGAAAGTAACTAATAATTTGATTAGTATTGGGAGAAAGATGGGTTGAGGTCAGACTAAAGAGTACCACACATTGAGACTTCGATGGAAGGGAGTCTCTTCAGTTAATCAAGCTTATGCAAGAATTATTGTATACACAGTGAAAAAATATACAATTTATCTCCTCAGGTATGCAATTTCATACATTTAGAAAACAAGTGATAATCTAATCAGTAATGAGAAAAAAGTACGGTGAAGTAGAGCAACTGCCATCATTGCACGCGTAAGCGCTCGGGATAAAGAGAAAGTAACACAAGCGAAGGTATACGTTGAAAGGAGGTCGGCTTTAGATTTCTCCGTGTTTATTTCTCCTGGTACAAGTCCTCGACATGCCAGACCAAATAGAGCGATAGCGCAAAGGTTCTTGGGAATGTCGATAACTTACCGTTAGGTTAGGTTAGGTAAGGTTAGGTCAGGTTAGGTCAGGTTAGGTTAGGTTAGGTTAGGTTAGGTTAGGTTAGGTTAGGTTAGGTAAAGTTAGGTAAAGTTAGGTAAAGTTAGGTTAGGTTAGGTTAGGTTAGGTTAGGTTAGGTTAGGGTGAGTTAGGTTAGGTTAGGTTAGGTTAGGTTAGGTTAGGGTGAGTTAGGTTAGGTTAGGTTAGGTTAGGTTAGGGTGAGTTAGGTTAGGTTAGGCTAGGTTAGGTTGGGATGATTTAGGTTAGGCTAGGTTAGGTTAGGTTAGATTAGCCGGAAAAGAATTGGCGAGAAAAAGGCTTTTGTCTTCTCGGGTTCGGAAGCCCTCGCGAATGTAAAGGGTTATCACACTGGGCTATTTTTCCTCCCACATTCTACCTCAAACTTCTATTTGAATAGCTAGAATATGAATTCGCTTACAGAAATCTAGACTTCTCTAAAAACATTTCAACATTATGTCTAACATTCGTATAGGTTTACAATATCTTATTTCGTCATTCGGCTTTGTTATATATGACGGAATGATAATTTGATATTCGGAAATAAAAAAAAAAAAATACATATATATATATATATTGTAGCCAAAGTCGTTGTTACTCAAACGAACTCTCAACGGTCGGCGATGGCGAAGCCCGTGGAATCCCCGGTGTGGTAACCCCTTTAAACTGAAATAAGAAGAAGAAAAAGAATTCCGTTATACAAACCCTGTCTTATGGTGATGAGCATTGGGTATTAGAGGCTTGGCAAAGAGAATTATGGAATATAGTAATCCACATACAAACATTCCTTTTCTTTACACCTAGCTATAGCAAAACCATGGAACCTTAATTAAATGGCTTTCGAAGAGACTGAAGTTTCATTTTCCATCAATGTTGTAGTCGCACATTTTGACTACAACATTAGATTCTGAAAGGAACAGTTCAGTCCCTTAGTCTTCTATGTCTTTATTCCCTTCATAAAGATGACGTTATTCATTTTATTCCAATGTCTTTAATTGCTTAAGTGCAAGGTCTTTAATTACTTAAGTTAAAAGTATTGGTCGACAATATAAGCAATCAGATGAAATTAGCTATGGCAAATTTTGTAGAACCGTTACCATTGTGTAGGTGTTAATTAAAAAGACTTAAATCAAAAGGTGTGAGGTACTTCTTTGAGATTAAAATGAAGAAGAGGAAGCAAAAGAAGATGAAGATGAAGATACGTATATACAAACACACACACACACACACACACACACACACACACACACACACACACACACACACACACACACACACACACACACACACACACACACACACACACACACACACATATATATATATATATATATATATATATATATACACAGATTGACCTCTCATTAACGGACTAAAAGGGGGGTAACGGTGTCCGTTGATGTGAATAATCCGTTGATTTGGAGTGGTTTTTGTGTGTGTGTGTATTGGGGGGGAGATCACCTCTTAAGTTCTATAAAATCATAGTATACGTACATACATGTTAATGTTTCCCTTTCTGATACTGTTCACGAATCAATAATTCTCTAAAAATGCGCAAATGTTCATAATAAGCCTGAACGTCACCGTTTGCAGAGAGATCAACGTAAGTTATGAGCGTGTCAATAGCCTGGCGCACCTCCGACATCTTGGGTTTAACCGCCACTACCTCCTCTTCCTCCTCACTGCCACTCGCTCCCTCCTGCTCGTTGCCAACGAGAACAGCACCAGCGGTTTCCTCCATAGTGATTGCACAGCACTAAATAACAGCACCAAAAACACCGAAAACACAACGAAAACACCGCAAACACAGCTAATAAACGTCCAAACATAACACCGATCACGATCTTGTTAACTAGTAAACAAAACAAAGTGCGCGCCATCATGCCAATCAGCCACTCAGCGGACAAACGCCGAACTAACGGACGCCTTCACCCTACCCGTGAAATTTAGACTGTCGGACCGGACCAGTGGATTTCTGACCGGACCAGTAGATTTTGTCCGTTGCATCCGATATCCGATAATGCGGTGTCCGTCAATGAGAGGTCAATCTGTATGTATATGTATATATGTGTGTGTGTGTGTGTGTATATATACAATATAAATATGTATATTATATATATATATATACATATATATATATATATATATATATATACTGCATATATATGTATATTATATAATATATATATGTATATATATACATATACACATATATATGAATATATATATGTATATATTATATATATATATATATATATATATATATATATATATATATATATATGCTAATAAGAACACGGGTACGTGTGTTCACTTATACAAAGTAGACCACTTGGAAAAAGAAACTCATGAAGCAGAACGCTCTCGTGTATTACATGTAGATGCAATATACGAAAGTGCTCTGCTTCGTTAGTTTCCTTTTCCAAGTGGTCTACTTTGCATATATATATATATATATATATATATATATATATATATATGTATATATATATAAATATACTGTATATATATATGTATATATATTCATATATATGTATAATATATATATATATATATATATATATATATATAAATGGTAGGATAGTGAGATAAACACCGAGTATACAAACATGGTCAGAAAATCAATAATTTATACCTCGCATCATTCCGCGTTCTTTCCTTAAGCCACCGCATCCCTCCCTCTCGTACCATTCAACTCACTTAGGACCATCCAACCGGACGTTTTGGACATCTTAATAAAATCGTCCCGATGGTTACAGCAGGGCTGGTATGTCATGAAAGCTGTCTTGACTATTTTTCGTTTTTTCTTGTCTAACCCTTGTTGTAATATTTCCACCCCGTGCCAGTTGGGTAAATGTCCATATTTCTCCGCATGAACCACCAAGGCGTTTGATGTTCGGTGGGCCCTCAGGTCACTCTTGCGCTCATGTGTTCTCTTCATGTCTCTCCAAAGTAGTTCAGGTCACAGCCACCACATGGGATTCTGTAAACCATGCTGTTGTTATTGTGTTCTCTTCTACCCTTACCTCTCACTATTTCATCTGTCTTCGTACTGGATGAACTGGCGATCTTCAGCCCTGCTCTGCGGAGTAAATATCCTAACTCTTCTGTGTACTTGGAATTGGGAACCACAATGAAGCCACCTTCCTTAGTCTCCTTTATCTCATCCTTTTTCTTTTTCATTGTTTTAGGATGAGATAAAGGAGACTAAGGAAGGTGGCTTCATTGTGGTTCCCAATTCCAAGTACACAGAAGAGTTGGGATATTTACTCCGCAGAGCAGGGCTGAAGATCGCCAGTTCATCCAGTACATATATATATGTATATATATATATATGATGTAAGCGGAGTAGGAAACACAGGAGTCTTTGTCTTAGTTTATTCCTGAATAGTTTCTCAGGTATGCGAAACTAGACACTAATAAACTCAAGACTAAGACTCCTGTGTTTCCTATTCCGCTTACATCAACCTGTCAGAATGTCTCAACGTATATATATATATATATATATATATATATATATATATATATATATATATATATATATATATATATATATATATATATATATATATACACATACTCACACACACACACACACACACACACACACACACACACACACACACACACACACACACACACACACACACACACACACACACACACACACACAGACACACACTTATATATATATATATATATATATATATATATATATATATATCAGACAATCCTTGACAGTATATATATATACATATATATATATATATATACATATATATATATATATGCATATAAACATGTATATATATAGCTGCCTAGTGTAGGCCTTATGGTCTCTTGCAGTCTCTTTCATTTCATTCTTATGTTCTTATGTTATGTTCTTATAATATATATATATATATATATATATATATATATAAATATATATGTATATATATATGTGTGTATATATATATGTATATATATATATGTTTGTGTGTGTCTGTGTTTGTGTGTGTGTGTGTGTGTGTGTGTGTGTGTGTGTGTGTGTGTGTGTGTGTGTGTACAACAATGAATGGGTCCCAGGGATTAGAGATGCATTTTAACAGCCACAATGCACTTTAATTCTAAGCCATCAACATCGGGAGACATAATGGAGGCCACAACCAGAAATTGAAATGTGGTACTGCCGAGGACTCGAACTCAGCTATTACATGAAAAGTGTGCATTGACTTACCAACTACGCTATCAAGACAGATGATAGCGTATTTGGTAAGTCAATGCGCACTTTTCATGTGATAGCTGAGTTCGAGTCCTCGGTAGTACCACATTTCAATTTTTGGTTGTGGCCTCCATTGGGCCTCCCGATGATGATGGCTCAGAATTAAAGTGCATTGTGGTTGTTAATGTATATATATATATATATACATGTATATATATATATATATATACATATATATATATGTATATATATGTATATATATGTATATATATATACATATATATATACATACATATATAGATATACTGTATATGTATATATATATATATATATCACGAAGAACTATATATATATATATATATATATATATATATACATATATATGTATATATATATATATATACATATATATATATATATATATATATATATATATATATATATATATATATATATATATATATCACGAAGAACCCACAGTCAGAATAAAAGGAAACTTTAGAAGAAAGTGTAACTTCTATATTTCGGGTCATAGCTATAGTCCTCAGCTATTAGCCGAATTATAGAAGTTACACTTTCTTCTAAAGTTTCCTTTTATTCCGACTGTGGGTTCCTTGCGATTATTATTTACAAATGTGCTAAAACAGTTTGTCTAAGTGATATATATATATATATATATATATATATATATATATATATATATATATATATGTATGTATATATACACTGTTTCATCACCATGCACGAAAATAATCTTTAATTCTCAATTTCTTTCGTGGTGTCACTCATTGCATCCGGAGAAGTGAGCAGGACTGTTCCGGCTATTTGTCTTCGGCTTTTGAGTCGAAAAGATTTGGTGGACGACGATTTTGGACAAGATGTTCTTCCTGTGGAGCTGTTATGAGGCCCTCAACAAAGTAAAGGACGAGGAGCTTTGGATCGTCCTCCGCCTCCCCTCTGCCCAAGAGGAGGGGAAGGCGAAGTCCCTTAAAAGGAAAAGATGTTTTAGAAAAATAAAGAAATATTTGATGAAGGTTAAAACATTCTGCCAAGAGTGTGAAATCGTCAAGTGAGTCCATCCCATCGCGGGACTTCTACTCCTCCTCCTCCGCCGCCGTCAAACGCCGCTGAATGGTGATGATTAGGAGGAGTGAGCTTCGTCCTCCACCTCCTTTTTCCCAGAGAGGTCCCCGGAGATTCCGGGCGTCGTGGGAGCGTGCAGGGCGTCTACGCCGACCTCCCTCTCGCCTTCCGGAGTCCTGCGGCCCTCCGGTTCTCCTCAAAGTCGGCGCGAGGAGCTACGCGGTCGCAGGGCCCGGGTGATCATTGAAGAGCAAGACGTTTGGATAGTGAGGAATTAACAGACCACACGGAAAGCGATATACTCAAGGGCAGCGAAATGGCATGTTTAACCTCTTCTCCGACCGAAACGAAAGTGATGGACCATAGTTCGAGACGTCTTTTGAAGGATCGTGGAGCAACATCCACCGCCATTTTTGGGGGAATGAATGGGACGAGCTCCATTCCCATCACCCCTGGCCGCAATTTTGCGGTTTCCCTCAGCTGAATAAAATCACCTGGCGGCAAGAAACAAGCGAAAGGGATAACTTTATGGGGCGAGTCATGTTAAAATTACCTTGGCATATGTTTTGAACATCATCTACATTAGTGTCACCCTGTATAGGATCCTCACATGAACCAAATTAATATGTATATGTATACACACACACGCACGCACACACACACACACACACACACACACACACACACACACACACACACACACACACACACACACACACACACACACACACACACACACACACACACACACACACACACACACACACATATATATATATATATATGTATATATATATGTATATATATATATATGTATATATACATATATATATATAAAAATATATATATGCGTGTGTGTGTATGCGTGTGTGTGTGTGTGTGTGTGTGTGTGTGTGTGTGTATATGTGTGTGATTCACCATGGCCTTGGATCACGTGTTGGACTCGTGATCGACAGCTATTTCCCTCCCGGAAGATAGCTTAGAACTCATATGTGACCGATGTGTGGGTAATGCTCACACACACACACAACTCCCCGCACACGAGAGTTGGAGTAACAACTCGCAGCGCAGTAATACTGAAATTATTTCAGCCCTGGGCGGAATTCGAACCCGGAACGCCCTAGTGGGAGCCGGGAACTCTAACAACTGCGCCACGATGTAGGTGTGTGTGTGTGTGTGTGTGTGTGTGTGTGTGTGTGTGTGTGTGTGTGTGTGTGTGTGTGTGTGTGTGTGTGTAAAAGCTACCCTCCATGGCAACAACAATGTGGTGGACAGGAACCAGCCACAACCTGGAAGAATGAAAACCTCTAAGACGGAACAAGACGCGCTTCAACTTTAATTCTCTTTGTCATCTTTCTGAGAAAAGACATATGCAAGATGATGCGTGAGAGTAGTGGTCATTAAGATGGATTAGTTTTTGGATGATTGACGAATCTATTCAGCTCTGAATTGCCCTCTAGAAAAATATCAAGATGTCTGCAGTCGGTGCAACAGGAAAGGGTCATCAACTCTCACAGTCAACTCTCACAGAGTGGTTGAAGGGAACAGACATGTAATATATATATATATATATATATATATATATATATATATATATATATATATATATATATATATATATATATATATATATGTATATTTATATATATATTT
>NC_134790.1:28423302-28425802 GCF_046742065.1 Oratosquilla oratoria
TGACTCTCTTCGTCTTAAGAAGAGCACCGATGAAAAATTTAAAGACAAAAGGAGTTAGCCTCGATCGATGGAAGACTCCAAAGTTGTGTTTAACAATGAACAAGTTTGTTAACGTCCAACACCATCTTACTAATTACATGAAGGGTACAAAAAGTTAAGTTTTAGGTCTACCTCCCAGAATAATAACACGGTCGTATAGCAAGGGCATGTAGATTATACGAGGCGTCCGGAAACAGAGGGGCATCCACGCCACTTTTACTTGTTTCGAGTTAAGCATATATAGTGAAAGGCGTAAGCTTCATCACTCTCACTCCCTCTCTCTCTTTCTCTCTCTCTCTCTCTCTCTCTCTCTCTCTCTCTCTCTCTCTCTCTCTCTCTCTCTCTCTCTCTCTCTCTCTCTCTCTCTCTCATATATATATGTATATATATATATATATACATACATGTATATATATATACATATGTGTGTGTGTGTATATATGTATATTTATTTAAAATTTGTAGTAGCTTCTGCGTTCATGAGTATTTTGCTGACATTCTCGACTTTTCTTATCCTGGCGCGCTGTGTCGTGCTAAGTTCTCTAATTACCTGGCCAAATAGCATTGGTGGTATAGGTAAAGGCATGGGAATTATCTTCTTAATTTTTATGCAGAGCTTTAGCCTAACAGTTAGGCATCTTCAGTACTAATGAGTACAGTGTGTGGGGGATGATTATATATACACAATATGCAGATCACAAACACTTCAGTGCTGATCCGGTTAACCAGTCAGGAAGCAGGACGCGTAGCGCCGCCCTCGGGCCAAGCGGCAGTGAACCTAAAGCGGAGCTCAATGTCTTTTGATGTGGGGATAGTGAATGGGTCCGGAGTCTGTCTGCATAAAAATTAAGAAGATAATTCCCATGCCTTTACCTATACCACCAATGCTATTTGGCCAGGTAATTAGAGAGTTTAGCACGACACAGTGCGCCAGCATAAGAAAAGTCGAGAATGTCGGCAAAAAACTCGTGAACACAGAAGCTGCTGCAAATTTTAATGACATTTTCCTAAAAGAGAATCTGCTGCCCAACTATAGCAATGTATATGTATGTATATATATATATATATATATATATATATGTATGTATGTATGCATGTATATATATAAATGTATGCATATATATTATATATACATATCACAAAAGATTTACAAAGGCGGAGCATGCCGACAGGAGACCTTTTGGTTCATATCTTGGTCGGATGCGAAAAAAATCAAAATAATGCTTAATAAATAAATGAATAAATAAAAACTATAATAATGTAAATAATAAATTAAATACATAAACAAATGCATATGTATAGTTAAATAATAAACAAAAAGGTAATTAGTAAATAATAAGAAATTGACATATAACTAATAATAAATGAAAATCAGGCAAATAATGATAAACGAACGGACAAATGATTACAAAACAAATAAACAAATAATACAAAATAAATGATAATCTTTACAACATCTTGCTTAGGTGTTTATCTAAATGATTCTTAAAGTTTCGAACTGAACTACATTGCAGTGCCTCTGTATGAAGTTTATTCCATACATTAACTACAGGGTTGGCGAAGTTGTTTCTACCCACTTTCAAATTAAATCTATTTCCAGACAGTATGAGACCATTATTTCTTGTCTGATTCTCATTCAGTGTGAAAATTTTGTCACTTTTGATGTTGTCAATTCCCTTTAGAATCTTAAAAACCTGTATCAAGTCACCTCTGAGTCTACGCTTTTTTAAGGAAAACAGATTCATATGTTTTAGTCGATTTTCGTATGATTTATTTTTGATATTTGGAATCAGTTTTGTGGCTCGCCGTTGTACCTTTTCCAATCTGTTAATGTCTTTAATGAGATTCGGTGACCATACGGAAACAGCATATTCCAAATGTGGACGAACTAACGATTTATAGCCTGCTAATGAGTGATGGACTTTTGAAGTCAAAAGATCACGCAATCAGTCCTAGAATCTTGCTTTCTCAGAGGCTGAATTACATTGATTGGATGATTTGAGATCGTTACTGATAATTACGCCGAGATCCTTTTCACTATTCACTTTTGTTAACGAATTTTCAAATAACTAGTAATCGTACCTACTGTTATTTTCACCTATGTGCATTATCTTGCATTTACTTGTGTTAAATTTCATTAGCCACTTTTCAGACCATTGCTGTAATTTATCTAAATCTTCTTGAATATCTAATTGGTTTAAGTGATTATTTGCCATTCTGCACAGTTTTGTATCATCAGCAAATTTTGAAACAGTAGATTTTAGTCCATGGTCTATATCATTTATATATACTATGAATAGAAGTGGCCCAAGAACGACACCCTGAGGATCTCCATTTGTAACATTTTTTCATCCAGAAGTTTTTCCGTTTAAAACAACTCTGTTTTCGATCGTTCAACCAATTACTAGTCCAACTTGATAGGCTGCCACTTATTCTATGAGAAGCTAATTTAGTAAGTAGT
>NC_134790.1:28430802-28433302 GCF_046742065.1 Oratosquilla oratoria
TTACACAAGATTTCAAAGGAGGAGCATACCAACAGATGGCCTTTTGGTCTACAACTAGGTCAGATGCGTAATATATATATATATATATATATATATATATATATATATATATATATATATATATATATACATATATATATACATATATACATATATATATATACATATATACATATATATATAAACATATATATATATATATATATGTATATATACATATATATATAAAGGATTACAAAAGATTTCAAAAGAGGAGCATACCAACAGAAGACATTTTGGTCAATAGCTAGGTCGGAGGCGAAAAAAAATTAGAGTAATGTTAAATGAATAAAAGAAAAATAAATAATAAAGGAAACATGGACTGGAGGTGAAGCTTTTATTCCTGACGTTTCGTCTATCGACTTTCTCAAAGAAAGTCGATATAAATAATAATAAATAAAATAAATCAATGCATAGATAAAGTTAAATAATAAACAAACAGGTAAATAGTAGATAATAAGAAATTGACAGATAACTAATAAGAAATGAAAATTAATCAAATAATAATAAACAACAAATAATAACAAACAAATAGACAATAATGTAAAATAAATGGCAGGCATTACAGTATCTTCCATAGGTGTTTATCTAAACGAATCTTAAAGCTTCGAACTGAACTACATTGCACTGCCTCTGCAGGAAGATTGCTCCATTCATTGACTACACAGTTGGCGAAGGCGTTTCTACCCACTTCCAGATTAAATATATTTCCTGACAGTTTGAGACCATTCTTTCTTGTCTGATTCTTATTCAGAGTGAAAATTTTGCAATTTCACACACACACACACACACACACACACACACACACACACACACACACACACACACACACACACACACACACACACACAACACACACACACACACACACACACACACACACACACACACACACACACACACACACACACACACACACACACATATTTATATATTATATATATATATATACATATATATGCATACATATATATGACGAGATGTATAAATATGCAGATGTTGCAAGACGATTTATGAGTCTCCAAAGTTGGTATGTGATGGAGGCTTCCACTTGGTACCAGATCATTCCGAAGTTTTCCTTTCTCGGCACTGGAAGCTCCTTCCCCTGAAATGGTCCGGAGTTCTCAGGGCGAAGGAAAACTTTTTACATAATTTACTCTTTTTATTCCGGCTGTCCTCCCATCAGCCAGTGCAAACACAACGTCTCCATTCTCTTCGATCACAGCCTCAGGTCTTTTTCCTCCTTCCTCGATCCTTTATATCTGCGATGTGCTTGAGACTTCGCCATAGTGTTTTTAATCTGCTAAAACGACTTGTGGTTCTTTGGCTAGAGCCTTCAATTGTGATCCTGCAGATACGAGACGAATCTCACTGATCTCTTTTACGACTAAGACGGAAAAAAATGTCCGCACCAAACTTTTGCAACATTGATTTTTCCATCAATGCCTTCAGACGTATTCCGTATGTCTCCACCCCCCCCCCCACCCGTCTTTCCGAGTTTTGAAATGATTCCCCACCCCAGCTCTCCGTGTATTGATCATAAGTTAAAAAAATATATAAAATGCACTTTTTTCATTTCCTTTTCTGTACAGGTAACAATCTCTTACTGGATGTTCTCTATTACTAATGCTAAAATAGTGTGATTATCATCTTAATCCCAGCCATATGTAATGACCATAAATAGGAATAATAGATGTTGCTATATTATGTGATTATAATTCTAGTGATATTGTTACTATCAACAATAACATGAAGTAATGCTAACATCATTACCATTACCGTTACCATTACCATTACCATCCCCATTACTATTAGTATTACCATAATCATTATCGCTGTCATCCTTATTATTGTCCTTGTATCAACGTTATCGTTATCACCATTACCATCATTATCATAATTATTTCAGTGGCAATGATGGTTCTCTTTACTAGCTTTGCCATCATCGTTGTAAAATCAATATGGTTATCTTGCTACATATTCTGCACCTTTTTGATAGTGTCTTTCAGAAATTTTGTATTTTGAGTTCGTACTCAACTAGATGAAAATCCTGACCTCTCAATTCTTTAACGGAATTGACAGAATCGATGCATTTTTTCTAGATTGACAGGCAATTTTATTACTTTCTAGGGTTACCTAGACATCGTATGTCTCATAGTTCCAACAAACATCTAGACCACATCAAATTCTAAATCTAAAAGACAAAATAGTTTTCTTTTTCAGTGGGATTGGCTATGATTTGCACTAGCTTGGTCGCCTGTGAAGAACACACGTAGTGTAAGAAACATCTTCGTCTAGTGAATCACTCGATCTGTCTTCCCATGTCTTATTAGTGTCTCTTTCAGTCGATAATTGCCCGTGACGATTTTGCTATTCATGCTTCAGAGGCGAAACTTTCTGACATTGGCGAAGAGTTAAGTTAATTGTGTGTCCTTGCAGAACTCTTTTTCCCTTTTTTTTT
>NC_134790.1:28443302-28448302 GCF_046742065.1 Oratosquilla oratoria
CAACAAAATAATCTGTTCAACAACTAATTCGTATTTTTCGAAAAGTACTGGTGAACTATAGGTATGTTTCGGACATTTGAACACTAAAACTGAAACATTTATGATAAAAAGGAATTGGAGAGCTCAAGACTGCAGTATAACCACTTGATAAAAATATTGAGAATAAGATTTCATATATGACCATATACTGACCACAGCTTGCTTTTGCTTCCCAGGAATTAATTATTCATAATTAGTAAATATTTGCATGGTTTCTTCTTACACAGAAAATAAATTATGTCTTGGAGTCGGACGAAAAACGCAAGATTACCTGCATTTTGAATAATTCAGATATTTCTTTTTGAACATAGTTATTTTGTGCATATAAACCTTCTCAAAGATTTGCTTCTGATTATTGATTAAATTACATTCAGTAAGATTTATGTCTGCACATATGTGATAGGTATGGCGTTTTCCTATATTCATGCACATTAAATATATAATTATACTATGAGATTTATTTCACTTATAACAATGATATACACAAAGGAAATCTTATTGGGTGAAGTTTGATTAATACTGATCAGGATGACAATATAAATCTTCATCAGAGTTACATTAGGTAAGTATTCCTTGCGAAAATAATAAAATCATTCAGAATGTTTAATCTGCAGGGCTTAGGCTCTTCTTTGTATTATCAAATGTGTATGTACACACACACACACACACACACACACACACACACACACACACACACACACACACACACACACACACACACACACACACACACACACACACACACACACACACACACACACACACACACACACACACACACACACACACACACACCAATTATATAGCTTCATGATAATATTAGAACTGAGTTTCCAGTTTGTATTTTAACGGCAGGGAATAGTGCGGACAAGCACAAGCGTCACAATAGTTCCAAATTATTCTATATTCTCTTTAAAACCTCCGCTAGCGGAGCGAAACGACTTTATGTTCTGAAATATAAATCGCCCTTTGATGGACGCGACGCGCACGCTTCTGATGTAAACTTGTAGTATTCGATGAATGGAGGAAATTACATAATCAGGACGAACTCATCAAACGACCGTTTACCCATAACCACCCGGCAATAAACTGATATTAAATGGCGAATATCTTTTCACCATTTTTTCCCCCAAACTACAAATTAAAATCACTCCGGATATTTCCATATCGTTACTGTCTGCCGCTGTGGCGCATTGGTAATCGATCCCGTCTCATAATCACGGAAAATTGGATTCTATCCTCCACGGTTACTGAGAACTGACGCGGTTCCTGGCTATCCAAGCACAGTGGGCACAGGCTTTGAAAATGGTGATGGGGACAGTCAACATCCAACAATGCAGGAGTCACTGTAATAGATCTAAATTGGACAAATTTGTATTCAAGAAATGGGCAAGAACGGGTTTAACAATAGTGGTTAAAGAATGAAATAGACTTAGTAGCCATGTAGTTAGCACTAGAACTATCGCTTGTTTTAAGAGGAGTTTGATAACTTTATGGATAGGTATGATAGATGGTAAGGGACATGGAACTGCCTAGTGTAGGCCTCATGATGGCGTAATCGGGTGGTCTCGCATTTGCTTAGTTGCATGTTCGAATCCCGCACTTCTGTCCGATTCCCAGCAATGACTGTGACCAGCCCCGACAGTCCTTAAAGATACAAGGGTAAAGGTGATGGTTTCGGCCGCAGTTACGCGGCTCCTGGTGCAGGCTCCTCATCACCTTCTCCTATGTCATTGTGCTAGTCCTACGTGTTGGGGCACTTTCATATCTTTTAACCTGGCTAGGTTTATGTGATTCTGTTTAATTAAGGGACGGGGACTGGGGGGACAGCCTCACATTTTTCCAACACACACACACACACACACACACACGCACACACACACACACACACACACACACACACACACACACACACACACACACACACACACACACACACACACACACACACACACACACACACACACACACACACACACACACACACACACACACACACACACACACACACACACACACACACACACACACACACACACACACACACACACATCAGTAGTAAGGAAATCTAAATTGAAAATGGAAATGCGAAGATCGATGCGCAATATTTAAATGCAAAAAAAAAACGAAGGACACAAAAGACGATGACGAGAAGTGGGTCACCACGGAGAGGGAAGAATTCTGATTTCGTATTCAGCACTATCGTTAGCGAAAATGAGAATGTTGAAACATTGTGACAAGTTGAAGAAGGTGGAACACGAACACGAAGCTTAGAGCCAAACCGGTCAGGAATAAACTCGGGACCAGACCCGTGTCTTCTTTTTTCCAACCTTGAAAATAAAAGTATGCGTCAGTCAACAAATCAGGAAGAGACAATCTTGGTTAAAAAAACAAACAAAAAAAATATCTTTCAAATCTTAAAGATAAAAAAAAAAGTTTTTCAAGTCTTAAAGATCACGTGAAAAATGTAAAGACTAAAACATTGTATAGAAAGAAAGAGCAAAACTGATGATTAATGAATTCATTAAAGCACAACTGGAATAAAGGAATATACTCGATTTTACCTTATAAACAGAAACGGAGTAATTGATAAAAGATAGTGCAAAATCAAAGAAGATAAGGTGGAAAATAAGTCAAAGGAGAATTCGAGTGAAGTGATGTAGTGGCAATAGGTAAAATAAAACTGACCCACAATTGGAAAAAATAAAAGTGTAACCCACTATCAAAGAAGAAATAAGAGCAGAAGTACAGAGATATCTGTATATTTCGACCACAGATAGTGGTCGAAATATACGGCTATCTCTGTACCTCTGCCTTTATTTTTTTGCGGGCGCACGCTGGCTAAGCGAGTTAGGGCATCGCTACATGCGGTGAAGGTCGAGGGGATGGCGGTTTGAACCCTGCCACCGGTGAAGTTGAACCAAGTGAATGGTTCATTAAAGTCCACGCTACAAAGTCATATGTAAAGGGCACCGTGCTAGCCTCCCAATAGTGGGTAGTTTGTGACGTTAAACTATATCATCATCATCATCATCAGTTTTATTCACGAAATGAATCATAAAGGAACAGAGCTAGTGGGTGGTCTTGAGGAGGAATGAATTAAGGTAAATGATAAAACAAAGGAAGAAAGATCTCCCTCAAAAAAAAAAAAAAAAAAAAAAAAGGAGAATGTGGTAAAAAATTATACAGAATAGAGACGTCCTGGCAGGAAGCATAACAGATATAACTGAATTGTTATTTTAAGATGGAAAAGGTCTCGCATCACATCAACAATTAAAAGAGAGAGAAAAGAAAAAAACAAAAAACAGAGACAGCATCAATGTTAATGAACAATAAATTGGCAGATAAAAGCATAAAGAAATTATACTAAGTATTTGATAGGTAAGATAAGATCAATAAAAATTACGTTCATAATTATGGACATTTATAATCTGCAGTAAACGAAATACTTTTTTGGCTCTATTTCCAATAATTCACTCTATTTCATTTACCTTCTTCCCTGAGTCTAACCTCATTTGCAATAAATTTCACATAATCTATTTCATATTCTGTCACAGCAGGGCGTAACACTATTATCATGGAAGAGTTCAATTATTGTCATGATGAATGGGAGTTTCATGAGGCGGATCTTGCCTCAACAAACATCTCGTTTTCGTTTGTTTGTTCATTCCTCTTCACAGTCGATTTGGTCCTAGCCAGTGCATTACACACAAACGCATGAAAATAGTCGGAAATCAGATATCCGATGTGAAGTGTCAAGTACCTATGTTTTGCGTAAGTCTACAGATGAATGTACAAAAGCATTGTTCATGTTTACAATGAAAGTAGGTGTAATGCGATGGCGGAATTTTTGGAAATTAACACCTAATGAACATAAATAGTTTGTTCTGCACGGGGATGTGAAATGATATTCGTAAAATGTTTTTTGAAGAGTACACATATATAAAAAGACCCATACACCCACACCCACTCGTTCACACACACACACACACACACACACACACACACACACACACACACACACACACACACACACACACACACACACACACACACACACACACACACACACACACACACACTCACACACACACACACACACACACACACACACACACACACACACACACACACACACACACACACACACACACACACACACACACACACACACTCACACACACACACGTGCGACTCGATGGCGGATTGCTAGATTTATCGGCCGCCACTACGACGGTCCGGTTACATATCCCGCCCAAGGCTGAAATAATTTCAGTATCGCGTTACTCCAACTCACACACACACACACACACACACACACACACACACACACACACACACACACACACACACACACACACACACACACACACACACACACACACACACACACACACACACACACACACACACACACACACACACACACATCAACTTTAAACTAGGTATGATAACTGGATAAAAAGACACAAGATCCATGAGCGTTGCTCGTTCCCTGGATACCATAATTAAGAAAATAGGCCAAATGAATAAATAGATACAGGTATTGTGGATCCTTGTACTAGAAATATATATCACACCATAAATCTGCCATTGATATAGGAAATGCTCCCACTGCTCTGCTAACCTAAAAAACAAATTTGACAACATTACACCCCACGATAAAAAAAAAAAGTTCAAAAAGCTATTGTCCAATTAATTCTCTGGATATGTTGGCCGTTCTTTTTTGTGTAAATATTTCCACTTTGGCCTTATTTCGTTCTTGAATATATAACACAGTGTCCAATATATAATGTATTTTTATATAAGTTCAGATTTTTATCGTCCGTTTTCATTACAGATCATATGTTTTGTTATATATGGTTGCATATGTATTTCAACGATGTATATGAATATTTTCAATGGCTCTAGTTCCTTTCACGGTGATAGTTAAGGAAGGATGGATTAGTTGATTTTCATAT
>NC_134790.1:28460802-28463302 GCF_046742065.1 Oratosquilla oratoria
ATAATTCATATTTTGTTTATATTATATATTACATAATATATAAAGAATACATATCATATCTATCACATGATAGATATATTATATATATCATATATGTTATACACAAAATATATATATTCTATAAATTTTATATCCTTTACATATTACATACAATATACATATTGTATATATGAATATATGATATCCATGTTACATGTATTACATATATCATATCCATTATTCAAACAGCATACACATGATATATATATATATATATATATATATATATACATACATATACACATTTTATATATTACATAGATAAATATTACAAATGTGATATATATATATATATATATATATATATATATATATATATTATAATGCTATAACCATCGCGCACATAATATATGTTATATAGATTATATATAATATATGTGTATATTTGTATCATAGATGTTATATATATTGTATATATCTTATATACTACTATAATATTTATATTGTGTATATATGTATATATATATATATATATATATATATATATATATATATATATATGTATATATAAATTATTTATTTATTGATGTTATATACAATAAGTTACATATATTATACATACTATCTATTGTATATTTGTTACCTATATGACATATATCACACATTTTATATAATAATTATATTATATATTTCTGTATATTACCTATGTTAAGTATGCTAAAATATTATACATATCATATATATTGTATATGCTATATATATTATATATTATATGCACTCTTTTGTTACATATATTATGTATGGTATACATATTATATATTATGTATTATATACTATATATTATATATTATATATTATATATTATATATTATATATTATATATTATGTGTTATACAGTATATTATATATTATATATTATATATATTATATATTATATATTATATACTATATATTATATATTATATATTATATATTATATATTATATACTATATATCATATGTCATATGTCATATGTCATATATTATACATTATATATTATATATTATATATTACATATTATATATTATAAATTATACATTATATATTATATATTACATATTATATATTATATATATATTATATACTATATATTGTATATTATATATTATGTATTATATATTATGTATTACATATTGTATATTATATATCATATATTGTATATTATATATTATATATATATATATATATTATATATTATATATTATATATTATATATTATATATTATGTATTGCATACATTATATATTATATATCATATATTATATATTACATATTATATATTATATATTATGTATTATGTATTATATATTATGTAATATGTATTATGTATTTATGTATTATGTGTTATATATTACATATTGTATATTATATATTATATATTTTGTATATTATATGTTATTTATTATATATTATATATTATGTTATATACTATATATTATATTCCATACTTTATATAAAATATATTATATATTATATATTATATATTATATATCATATATTATATATTATATATTATATATTATATACTATATATTATGTATTATATATCATATATTTTACATTATATAATATATATCATATATTATATATTGTGTATTATATGTTATATATTACGTATTAAATATTATATATTATATATTATATAATATATATTATATATTATATATTATATTTTATATATTATGTATCATACATTATATATCATATACTATAAATTGTATATAATATGATATATATTATATATTATATATCATATATTATACATTATATATCACATATTACATTTTATATATTTATTATATATTATATATTATATATATATATTATATATTATATATTACATATTATATATTATATATTATATATTATATATTATATCATATACTATATATTATATATTATATATCATATATTACGTATTATGTATTATGTATTATATATCATATTATGTATTATTTATTATATATTATATATTGTATATTACATATTATATATTATATATTTTATATTATATATTATATATTATATATGACATATTATATATTATATATATTGTATACTATTATATATTATATATTATATATTATATATTATATATTGTATATTGTATTTTGTATATTGTATATTATATTATATATTATTATTGTATATTATATATTATATATTATATATTATATTATATATTGTATATATTATATATTATATATTATATATTACATATTATATATTATATATCAAATATTATACATTATATAATACATATTATATACTATATATTTTATATGATATATTACATGATATATATTGTATACTATTTAGTTATATTATATTGTGTATATTATATATTATGTATCATATACGTCATAGCAGTATATCAAGGAATATATTTCATAATAATTACATTACATGTATCATATTCATATGTATTATATATTATATATTGTACATCATACACTTAATTATGTGTAAAATATTATACAC
>NC_134790.1:28468302-28480802 GCF_046742065.1 Oratosquilla oratoria
AAGCTGGGAAGACGTTTTCTGTAGCATGGTTCTTATAGCGAGAAATTTATGTATGTATGTATATATATATATATATATATATATATATATATATATATATATATATATATATATATATTTATACATATATACATAACGAGGCCATACCATGCCCAAACGAGACCTTGCCCCCAGGAGCAAACCTAACCAGGAAGGAGTGGGTTACCTTAAACAGAGGAAGAGCCAACGAGAGAAAATCAACACAAGTGGGGATACACCAATAGCCCCCAATGTCCCTGTGGCGAAGTAGGCGATGGTCCACGTCCTCCGGGAATGTCCAATGAGTCCCCATTTCTCCGACCAAGACCTTAGGGAAGCAAATGAAACTGCCTTTATATGGACACGGTTCTGGTGCGACAAGATATGATGATGATGATGATATATATATATATATATATATATATATATATATACATATATATATATATATATATATATATATATGTATATATGTGTGTGTATCTATACATGTATATACATACATATATATATATATATATATATATATATATATATATATACATATACACATACATATATACAAAGGATTTTAAAGGAGGAGGATGCTGATAGGTGACCTTTTGGTCCGTAACTACGTCGGATGCGACAAAATGGTAATAATGATAAGTAAACAAATAAACAAAGATTATAATAATATAATTAACAATAAATAAGATAATGTATATATCCTTGAATTAAAGTGGCTTTTCTTGAGCGACACCGACGAAAGCAGACTTGCAACTGGTTCCTTGACGCCCTTCTTCATTTCAAAAGTCTTCGTGTTGGCAAGATTTTTATTTTATATTATTTATTTACTTGTTTATTTATTTATCTATTCATTTGTTTATATGCATTTATACTTATTTATCTATTCATTTATCTATTTATTAATTTATTTATCTATTCATTTATCTATTTATCAATATTCTATTATCTATTCATTTCTGAATTATGTGAATATCTATTTATTCATTAAACTACTTATTTATTCAATTATTTATTTATCCATTTATTTATTAATATGTTTACTTATTTACCCATTTATTCACCCATACCTTTATTCACTTATATACTTATTCATCTATTTAATTACTTATTTTCTATTCCTTTGCATCCAATTTCAACATGAACCAAAAGGCTTCCGGTTTCCACATTTTATCACTAGAAATCATTGTAACACAAACCACGTTATCGCAACGAAAAAATTATCTTAACTTTCTAAGTAAAAAATTCTAAACTGACTAAAATCAACTGACGTAATCCATAACAAAGCCTATAATGTATGTCATCAAAGGGAATGGTTGAAATCCATCCCAATGTTATATAAAGAAGAACATAGCTTGGGATTACGAGAGAAATTCGCTAGTGACAACGACAGTAATCTGATTATTTATATGACAATCGCATGTAGGACTCGAACCCACTGCTCAGCGATCGGTAAGACAACTGTACAGCGCCTTAACCCTCTCGACTACCGAGACTTACCCATGACTGAGCAGTAGGTTCGAGTCCTGCATGCGACTGTCATAAAAATGATCACATAACTTGTGATGCTGAAGAAAACATCGCACTAACCTCCTCTGGTTTCAGAACCTCAAACATCTCACTGAAACTGAACTGTTCGGTGAGCTATGTGTCATACTGAAGGAATATTGCACGAAACACTGACTTCTTGGTGCACTGTACCTACTGGAACGTTTTCAGTGTGGCCACGTGACCTTTCAGTATTTCATGTGCACTAGTGGCGTAATCTGGAGCGTACTTGCCACACATTCGTTTTGTTGTGAGTTCGAATCCCGCACTCCTCTTTCATCCACAGCAGTAACTGTTGCCTGCCTCAACAGTCAAAGCGCATAATAGGGCAAAGGTGATGGCTTTGGACGTAGCTACTCAGCGCCTCATCCTCTTCTTCATACTAACCTAACCTTACCTAATCTGACCTAATCTAAAATAATCTAACGTAATCTAAAATAATCTAACCCAACCCACGATAACCTGTTGACAGAGCTTCCTTAGAAGACAAATACCATTTCAGTTACCTTAGTAACAGGTAATGAAAAATGTAATGAAAATGACACGAACTTGATCAGATTTGAGGCTTACAAATCAACTGCAAAAAGAAAGTATAAAATAAATCTCTCGTCAAATTGAACTGAGCATGGCATACAGCAGTAACAGCAGCTGTAGAAGTAGCTGTAGCTAGCGTAGATGTCTGTTGCTGTCTACGAAGGTTGAAGTCTGTGCGTGTGTAGGAGGGACATGGGTCTCCCTTTGTATGACGCTAATTAGCCGCACTTCACAAGAAGTTCAGCTAATTAATAACCTTGCATTAGCCATCCTGTCCATATGGTGACATACAGTAGCCCTCACCATAGCAATACTATATTATCAAGCATTTGCGAAACTATAGTAAACATAATAATGAGTTAGAGTGAGGTGCATAGTGTACAGTGAAGGACAGAATTGTTCTTAGGTTTGTCCGATAATAGATAAAGCATGATAAAGCATTGTGGAAATCGGCTGGCCTTCTCTAGTTGATTCTCGTATTGTTTCGCTATATTTAATACATCTTCGGACAAACTTGGGAAGATTTTGTTGTCTTTCACTGTACTGGATTTACAGGTAAGCTGTTCTCGGTGCGATTAATTATTAGTCTAATACAACCAACAGGGGGTGACACGCATCATACTTGGCATCATATTTGGGTCAAGGCGTTGGTTGTGATGTGATATGGTTTAACGTCACAAACTCCCTTTGTTAGGAGGCTAGGACGGTGCCCCTTACGGTGGACTTTGTAGCATGGAATTTAATGAACCATGCCCTTGGGTCAACTTCGTCGGTGGCAGGATTCGAACCGCCACCCCCCGACCTTCGCCGCAAGTGGGGTTGGTTGTAGGTTCGGTTAAAATAGCCGGCTTCGTACTTTGCACCTCGAGGGAAAAGAGTCTCATGGTTCAAAAACAAAGAACTGCTTTAGACAATCGTTGGACGATCATCGTTGAGCCATGAACGATCATCGTTGAGCGGTAATTGCACCGAGCAAAGAATAACTTACAGGTTACCGTGTAAGATTCTTTTATGGATATTGGGATTTTGTTCTGATTAACACGGAGTAGTTTTATCCAAAGTTTGGGTACTTCCGTAGCAAGAGATTTAATTAACGGCAAGTTTATTAAAAGAAACATTATGTGAGGACGGGCTCTTCATCAGTATGACGTTTCGCTTGTTAGAGATTTATCAAGTATATGATCGCGTACACAAAACTCTGAGAATACAAGAATATAATGATATTCATATATACGAGAATATGAGAATACGAAAATATAAAAATACGAGAGTACTCGTAAATACAAGGATATGAGAATACTCGTAAATACGAGAATATGAGAATACGAGGATATGAAAATACGATAATACGATAATACTCGTAAATACGAGAATATGAGAATACGAGAATACTCGTAAGTGGGAAGGTCAGGGGAAATGGTGGAAGGTCGTTGGAACCTAGGAAAGGTTAAGGAGGCCCTGTTCACACTAGCGGTTTCAATCTCGGCGGTTCAACTACAGTGTAAGTAAATAGAGGCTTTCATACACAACCGCGCATGTTTTCCTTCACTATGGGGTACCGCCACGGTTTCCGCGCGGTTCAAACCGCTAGTGTGAACAGGGACTAATTGTTCGTGCGTTGGAGGGCATTTGTTCAAGAGAAGTTTTTGAAATGTCACTGTCGATGTTTGTAATGAGGTTTGAGGACAAGACGTAAAGAACAGATTCCGAGTATGAACAGACAAAAGATCTATGAAGCTGGTTGATAACAACTGATCTTTTGAAGCCAGAAGATCGTTCCATCTATCCTGGAGTCTCATTTTCTTTCCCAGAACAGAAATCCAATAATTAGATGATTGTTACCGATAATTACAAACCTCCTTTTTTGCTATCTACTCTGGTTAATTTTTCATTATTGTTTATCTATCTCTCTCTCTCTCTCTCTATCTATCTATCTATCTATCTATCTATCTATCTATCTACCTACCTATCTATCTATCTATCTATCTATCTATCTATCTATCTATCTACCTATCTATCTATCTATCTATCTTTCTATCCATCTATCTATCTATCTACCCATCCATCTATCTATCTATCTATATATCTTTCTACCTACCTACCTATCTACCTAAATACATACCTATCTACCTGTCTATCTATCTATCTACCTATCTATCTGTCTATCTATATATATATCTACCTGTCTATCTTTCTACCTATCTCTACTCCTCTATCCATCTACCTATCTATCTATCTATCTATCTATCTATCTATCTATCTATCTATCTATCTATCTATCTATCTATCTATCTATCTATCTATCTATCTATCTATCTATCTATCTATCTATCCATCTATCTATCTATCTATCCATCTATCTATCTATCTATCTATCTATCTATCTATCTATCTATCTATCTATCTATATATCTATCTATCTATCTATCTATCTATCTATCTATCTATCTATCTATCCATCTATCTATCTATCTATCTATCTATCTATCTATCTATCTATCTATCTATCTATCTATCTATCTATCTATCTATCTATCTATCTATCTATCTATCTATCTATCTGTCTGTCTATCTATCTACCTGTCTATCTATCTATCTATCTATCTATCTATCTATCTATCTATCTATCTATCTATCTATCTATCTATCTATCCATCTATCTATCCACCCATCTATCTATCTATCTATCTATCTATCTATCTATCTATCTATCTATCTATCTATCTATCTATCTATCTATCTATCTATCTATCTATCTACCTAGGGCATCTTTCCTCTTTTAAGGGAGATCGCCAGTTAAAGCACGCAAACAATCCCATCCAGCACCCCTTGTTTCCCTCTCCTCTTAGCTCCTCGTGTATGAAGGATCATCCGTGGGTCCCGCCCACCGCCCGGTTTAGAAGCAACGCAGTAAGACACAGCACACCCACAGCAGGGCCGCTGTGGATTTGTAGTTTTATTTTTTTTCTTCATGTGGATCACTTCTCACTCGGGTTGATGGCGTCTACATATTTCGATGATTATCATATTTCCAATATATCATTATTGAAATATTTTTTTCTATTGATCTATTTATTTACTTGCCTACGTATTTATTCATGTATCTATTTATCTACCTATCTATTTTTGACTCGCCCCCCTCCTAAACTAGTTCTAGACTTCGCTACTAAGTTATTTGTGGTTCGATTTTTCGTCTAACTTTTGTATTTTGTGGTTCTCATTTAATACTGGAATACTGATTTGGCTCTTGTCTACTCTTGCGCGCTGGAAGCATCATAGGGAGCGTGCTGATCTCGCAATCCCTTAGTCGTGAGTTCGAATCCCGCACTCCTCTCCGATTCCCAGCAGTGACTGCTACCTGCCCCAGTAGTCCCTAAAGAGCATAGAGCAAAGAAGCTACTCATCGCCTCCTGGTGTAGGCTCCTTACCATCACTAGTCTTGACAAATACCATTAACACATGAAGTACTATGACTTTACCTCCGCTAAATAAAATCATTTGGTTTTGACCAGAATAAAGACGTTAAGCGAGGTAATATTTTCCTCCTTTATCACGGTGACATCCCCTAAAGGGGGTATCACACTGGGCTTCCGCGGGCTTCACCAGCGCCGACAGCTGAGAGTTCGTTTGAGTAAAAACGACTTTGGTGGCAATACTTTATTTTTAAAATCTCCAAATATCAAATTATCTTTACGTCATACATAGCAAAGCTGAAATGGTGAACTATTAGATTATAAACCTATACGAATGTTAGACATACTGTTGAAATGTTCTTAGACAAGTCTAGATTTCTGTAAGCGAGGTTATATTCTAGTTTTTGAAATGGAGGTTGGAGGTTGGATGTGGGAGTGTGATAACCCTTTTAGTTGATGTAAATCAACTGGCGACAGCCTTGATTATAGCTATAAAAGTCCTCACGTAGAAAATAGGTTAGAATATATAGGCTGTACTTTTCAAAATCTTTTCTCCATTACAAACAATTTGTACCATTACAAAGTAGAATTTCACCCAACCCCATTAATCATACTTATGAAAAATATTAATATATTTTACAGATAAACTAGATAAACTTAACTAGAAAACAAGTTAAACCTTAATTTGTAATGATAGTTAACATTTGCCAGGGTTGGCGAAGTGTTTTAAAAGTATTGCTGTTAAAGGGCTATCACATTGGGCTATTTTTCCTCCGACTTTTGGAGCTAATTTGCAGCTCGCAGCTTTCGGGAAGAAACCTAAAATTCTGGAGGAAAATATCTTTTCTCCAGCATTTCAATTGCATTCTATGTACTTTTGTTGAAAAAACAGAATAGTTTGTCATAGTGATTTTACGACGGAAAAATATACTGGAGTTGAACGATACTGCCAATTAAATGGAAGTTTGAGGAAATATAGCCCAGTGTGATAACTCTTTTAGACAGCTCAAGGACCTCTTGGTTGGGCCTCCCTTGCATTACATATCATGTACAGGCACTGTCAAAAGTCATGATCCACGGTACATACTTCATTCTACAAAAAAAAATATTATTTCTATGAATGTGATTCTTTTCTCTACAGTATCTGCTATACGACATAATTTTGTATAGAGGAAATATATGAAATAGGAGCAAATTGTATATTTTCATAGTATTAGAATTTTTGTTCAGTCTGTAGGTTGGTAATATATTTTCTTGACCGCGTCCAACGCGATGATTTACTCTAATGGAATTTATTATGACACTGACCAAAGAAAAAACAGGGAAGTATATTGCCATGATAAAAATGCTTGATTTTATGCTCCCTGTTGGACGTAACCTTAGCTCCCCAACCTTGTGGCAAAAGGTGGCTACTTCGGCCGTAGTTTGCCCGTTGGCGAAGGATTGCGGCTGTGACAACAGTTGTCATAACAACCTGACCTTCATATTACGCCAACCTTTGTATTACGTCCACTGAAACTACTCTAGCCTCTCTCCCACCCCTCAAAAAATGTGGTTGTCAGGACCATCTGACCTTCACACTAGGTCGACCTTGTCATTACGTCCACTGGAATTACTCTAAGCTAAAAAAAAAAAAAAAAAAAAAAACTCATATCCTCGACCTCTTTATCATGCTATGCCTCATATCAACCCACATTTCCCTCCGCATAAAAATTCCTTTCCTTCCCACTCCCAGTGGTCAGGCGCTATTTGCATCCCACGTTCCCCATGATCCCATTAATGGCGCCTACCAGACTCCTATAACTCTTCTCTTTCTATGATTATAACTAGATTTGTTGCAATCCTTAAACTCTGTTTTTCGAAAAAAAAAAAAAAATCTCAATACCACAAACTGGTTGTCCTAGCCACTGTATTCTTCGTAAGCTTTCGCTCCCTATAGTTTAGTCTTATTTGTAATTTTGTAACCTTGTTCCTAGTGTACATTATATATCTCTTACAATAACCCACTTAATTGCCTTTGTTGTTGTTATTTTTTATATCGTTAGTTTCTGAAACTTTGCATAACGGATGACTTCATAATACGCTAAGATTACTTATCCGGCAGATTATTTCTTCATAATCTCCCGGTGACACTAATTCCAGATTTCCTGTGAACAAAGAGAAACCTGTTATGTGTTTTAATAAGATCATCATCGAAAGGTCTACATTATCTTTGAACTTTGACTTTGAAAAACCTAGCTTGACAAAAAAAAAAAAAATTGTTTTAGAAAAGAGTATTTCTAATACGGTCATATTAAACAGGGCAAAATCTAGTACATATATAAAAACACACACACACACACACACACACACACACACACACACACACACACACACACACACACACACACACACACACACACACACACACACACACACACACACACACACACACACACACACACACACACACGCACACACACACACACGACTCGGTGGCGCAGTTGGTAGAACGATGAACTACTAGCATGGTGGTGCGCGTAGTGCTTGGTTCGAATCCTGCCCAGGGCCGAAATTAATTTCGGTACAGCTGCGCTTCGGGTCGTTACTCTGACTCTCGTGGGCGGGGAGTTGGGTGTGTGTGTGTGTGAAAGGTCATAGCATTACCCATAGATCGGACCTACGAGCTCTGAGCTCTCTTCCAGGAGGGAAATAGCTGTCGATCACGAGTCGAACACGTGATCCAAAAGACCAAGTGAATACACACACACACACACACACACACACACACACACACACACACACACACACACACACACAAACTTACTATCACTTTCGCTCTTATTTTACTTATCATGGCAATGTTTCTGTGACCCACCACAGTGGTGTTGTCACTACCACAAAGAGAGCTGTATCCTCCATTACCCCAAACATTATAGAACTCTCTACTTGCTCAATTCACACCCGAACTGGCTTTGCATTTCGCTGTGGTCACAGCTTCGGTTTGGGTCTACACCAGAACACCATCAGCCTTAATGCTCACAAACACCGTCGCTTTCCAGCGACAACATTCACACTTCCACTCCCACTACACGGAAACCCCACGCAGCTACCATCGACGAGGCCATTAGCCACATTTGTGATGGGTTTTCTCTTCTTTTGTATCAAATACAATGGTTCGATCGGTTACGTTCCAACGTACAAAGTACGATTCGTTTCTTGGACACTCTCTTCTCACTCACCTGCATCTATGACAATAGGTCTACTCTTTCCACACTTGTGATGGGTTTTCTCTTCCTTTGTATCTGCCACAATGGTTCGCTTGGTTCCGCGGAAGGGGACATACGCTCCATTGTGTCATATCTTGGACACTCCCTTCCCACTCACTTGCATCTCTGTCCAACTCAAACCAGTCGCCATCGTGGACACATTCCCCCAGCTAATCAACATCTTCGTTCTATTCCTCATCATTAATTTGTAGAATTTTCCGCTGATCATCCTCTCTCATCCCTTCTTCTGCTCTTTACTTCTTTCAGTCATATAATGTACAACCATCCACTATAACAATAATCTGTTACCGTACGGCAAAACCACAGATCATAAATACACCATTATACTGTCAATATCATATTTACAACTTCACCAACTATGACAACTCTTGCTTATACCATAGCTTGATACAACACAACAGATACAATATGTAATCTAACAAGACCTGTACATTGTAACACATCTGCACACGATATCGGAAATGTCCTCTTATACATTTATATATTCAAGTAGGTCTCTGTTTCTTACCACAGGTGCACTAGTTAAAAAAAAAATGTGTTCGTTTGAACATTTTTGAATATTTTTACACAAACGACGACTGACATTGGGTCCTTCGAGTAGGTGAACGAATGTTTCCGAAAAACATCGATCACCAGCAGGTTTTGGGAACAGCGCCAGTATATATATGCACATTGCACTAGCAGGCACGCGACACTCCATTTTGAAATCGAGCCACATTTATTCTGACCCACTTCTGTCCTTTCCTCACTCTCTCTCTCTCTTCCCACCTATTCTCTCTCTCTCTCTCTCCCTCTCTCTCTCTCTCTCTCTCTCTCTCTCTCTCTCTCTCTCTCTCTCTCTCTCTCTCTCTCTCTCTCTCTCTCTCTCTCTCTCTCTCTCTCTCTCTCTCTCCCTCTCTCTATCTCTCTCTCTCTCCCTCTCTCTATCTCTCTCTCTCTCACTTTCTCTATCTCTCTCTCTCTCTCTCTCTCTCTCTCTCTCTCTCTCTCTCTCTCTCTCTCTCTCTCTCTCTCTCTCTCTCTCTCTCTCTCTCTCTCTCTCTCTCTCTCTCTCTCTTGGAACAGACTCCCAAAGGACGTGGTAAACTGTTCCTTTTTTGAGCAGTTGAAAAGTCAATGAGACAAGGTGCTACAAACATTAGTGTAAGTAGTACTAGGGTGAATCCCCGGTAACCTTTTAAAGGTACCTCCTCGGTATGGTCTGTAAAACCTTTTGTGGTACTGAGATTTCTTGGAACTCTTTCTCTCTCTCTCTCTCTCTCTCTCTCTCTCTCTCTCTCTCTCTCTCTCTCTCTCTCTCTCTCTCTCTCTCTCTCTCTCTCTCTCTCTATCTATCTATCTATCTGTCTATCTATTTATCTATCTATGTGCCTATCTTTATACCTATCTATCTATCTATCTATCTATCTATATCTGTCTACCTATCTCTATATAGTAAATATGTCTAATGCAATAATATTGATGACGATGTGGATGGATATGAAGACAATACTGTGGACGGTGTTAGCAGCAGTGGTAACCGTGTTGTGGTGATGTGAACGCAAATGGTGATGACCTGAATTTGGTGTTGTACTCACAGTGATCAATAGTAATGACGTCAGTGATGGTGACAAAGGTGATAAGAGTGGTGAAGAGCGCAATAGCCATGATGGTAGTGATGTGTCAAATATGGTGATGACTACACGGCGATGTTTTGCTTTGTGGTGATGAGCACAATAGAAAGGACAAGACCAATAAGAGACAACTGGTCTATTGTGAAGATTGCGGATCCTGTCAAGCGAGATGTCCAGATCTATGAAGAAACGAAATCTTCTTTTATGTTATTTACCGCTCTTCATTCTTTTTAGTATTATCTTTTTATCATATATCATGCCCTTAATACCTGGATATTCATAGTTTATAAACATAAGTGACAAAAAGAAATATATTCCCTATACCTATGCATAGATAGTGTATGTGTGTTCATGTATACTTGTACATATATGAATGTATATGTATACATATACATATACATATGCATATATAGATACATATATATATATATATACATATAAAGATACATATACATATACATATACATATATATATATATATATACATATACATATACATTTACATATACATAAACGTGTACGTATACATATACATATATATACATATACATATACATATACATATACATAAACATACGTATACATATACATATACATATACATATACATATACATATACATATACATATATAGTTACATATACACACATATACGTCCCTCCCTGCTTTCCCGGTCTTTATACAGCTTTCCCTGGTTCTTATTATTATCATTTATTGTCTTTTTTCTCCTATCCCCCTTGACATCTTTCGCATTCTCCTCCTTTATCGGCTTCTCTTTGTTCTCCCGAATCGAACAGTGAGAAAACAGAGGCACAAAGAGAACTGAAGCGGGCAACGCTGCCAGCCTGTCTCACAGCTGATTGGGGCATACACAGCTGGCCAGGGCCCTTGGTGAGGGGAAAAGGATTCTGTGTGTTACTGTGTAAGGACACAGCTGAGCTGTGCATTCTGACCCGACTGAAGCTGCGCGAGTGCCCACAGCTGTTTGACTGTTAAGGAACAGGATTCTGTGCTATATCTTACAAGGTAAGTGAAGAACAGTTTTCAGAGGGAAGGACAGGGAAGGGAAATAACATAAGAACATAAGGAAGGAGGAGGGTGCAAGAGACCATAAGGCCTACATTAGGCAGTTCTATGTCTGTTACTACCTATCATCCCCATCCATAAAGTTATTTAACCTTTTCTTAAAACAGCCAATTGTTTGCTGTGCTTCCTACATGGTTATTAAGTATTACGTTCGTTAACCATTGTATTAGTAAACCAGTTTTTACTTATTTCCTCCTTCAATCTAAAAAAAAGATGAGAAAAAATAACAATGTAGAACGAAGGAAGAGAGAAAACACAAGAAAAGAAAAGAGGATTACAAGGAGTTTTGAAAGTAATTGTAAAGAATACTAATGAAGGGAGACTTTGAATGGATAATTAAAGACTGGTTTAACGAGGTGATGTCGGGAAGAAGCTGGTTAAAGGGTTATCACACTGGGCCTCCACGTTTGAGTAAAAACTATTTTTGTTACAATATTTCATTTTTCAAATCTTCAGATATCAATTTATCTTTCCGTCTCATATAACATAGATGAATAGCGAACTAAGAGATTGCAAAACTACACGAATGTTAGACATACTTATGAAATAGTCTTAAAGCGAAATAATACTCTAGTTATTCAAATAGAGGATGGAGGTAAGATGTGGAAGGAAAATTATTCCTGTGTGATAACCTCGATAAGCTCAAACTGGGATTAATCAAAACGGCTAATGAATAAGAAGTTAAACTAGATCGACTTAACCTTCTCGATATGGTGACACTCAAAAAAATATTTGCTATTTTTTCCCACTATTTCATTTAATTATCCTACATTTTGTTTTACTTGATTCTAGTATCTCATTACTTTATTTTGATATTCTATTTTTGTTTTGTTTTGTTTTATTATTACAGAAGTTCTATTTTGATATAGTTGTATATAACTTTCTCTAAGTTCCGTATTCCATGCTGTTCATATTGTGACTACAAAAGCGGTATCACACTGGGCTATTTTTCCACCAACCTCCAATTCATATACATATACATATACATATAAATATATATATATATATACATAT
>NC_134790.1:28485802-28488302 GCF_046742065.1 Oratosquilla oratoria
CTCTCTTCCTACTTTTCTCTCTCTTCCCTCTCTTTTTCCTATTCTCCCTCTTCTTCTTCTTCTTCTTCTTCTTCTTCTTCTTCTTCTCTCTTCTCTCTTCCTCCTTATCTCTCTCTTCTTTCTCTTCCTCCTATTCTCCCTCTTCTTCCTTTTCTTCTTCTTCTTGCTGGTAATCTAATCCTTTTATGCTAAAGTTGAATCAGAGTGCTGCTCTTAAGAATCAGCATTCAATCACATTTCAATGGAGACTTTCGCGTGTAATTAGTCTGATTCGATGCTTTGGTCCATGCAGTATTTAGCAAAACGCGAAATAATATTAATTTATGAACACTGTGTGTGTGTGTGTGTGTGTGTGTGTGTGTGTGTGTGTGTGTGTGTGTGTGTGTGTGTGTGTGTGTGTGTGTGTGTGTGTTTGTGTTTGTGTGTGTTTTCGTGCTTGTATTTGTCGTTGTGACTAACTCCCTTATAAGGGAAGAGGCCTTTTTCTATATAGATAGATTTGTGTATGTATGTGTGTGTGTGTGTGTGTGTGTGTGTGTGTGTGTGTGTGTGTGTGTGTGTGTGTGTGTGTGTGTGTATGTGCGTGTGTGTGTGTGTGGACCGAAGACTATAGGGTCTTCCAGTGATCTTATTATGATGTCTCACTTTGAGAACTTCGTCCCTCTTAAGTACAGAAGTTGGGCGAGTGTCTGGGGGATTATGATGAGGAGTTTGTACGAAGAGGTCCTTCACTACGGCCGGAGCCCTCACCTTTACCCTATGTGCTTTGCCTTAGGCAGCTATTGTGAACCCCTTGTTGGTTTTAGGGTCGAAATGAGGTGGCATCCGAGCTTACTATCTTACAAGGAATTTTGGTAATGTACATGTAAATGACAGTTGCCGATACATCATGTGATAAGAAGGAGGAGAAGGAGAAAAAGAAGAAAAGAAGGAGAGGGAGAAGGAGAAGAAGGAAAAGGAGAAAAAGGACAGGGAGAAAAAGATGAAGGAGAAGGAAAAGGAGAAGAAGAAGAAGAAGAAAAAGAAGAAGAAGGATAAGGAGGAGGACAAGAAGAAGATGAAGAAGAAGAAGAAGATGAAGAAGATAAAGAAGAAGAAGAAGGAGAAAAACAAGAAGAAGAAGAAGAAGAAATAGAAGAAGGAGGAAGAGGAGAAGAAGAAGGAGAAGTAGAAGATGAAGAAGAAGAAGAAGAAGAAGAAGAAGAAGAAGCAAAAGAAGAAGAATTATTAGTAATAGTAATGATAATAATAATAATAATAATAATAATAATAATAATGATAATAATAATAATAATAATAATAATAATAATGATAATAATAATAATAATAATAATAATAATAATAATAATGATAATAATAATAATAATAATAATAATGATAATAGTAATAATAATGATGATGATGATGATGATGATAATGGTAAGGATAATAATAATAATTTCTTAGTACGAAGATTTCCTTGTTAGCGTCGTACTAATGAGGTCTCCGTCGTCACATGTTGTTTCTTTAGATAATTTTGGTAATGGTGAGACAATAAAGGGATCAGTGTTATGACTGGTACTTCAACTAGTCCTGTTAATACATTGAACTTACTTTATTGACGTTTTTCTAGTCAGTAAAATACTATTCTAATGACTTAAGCTCCGACTCCACTTCGAGTAGACTCTGAGTCACCCCGAGTACACTGAGTTCACTTCGATTTCATCCCGGGATCATCCCGACTCCACCCCGAGTTCTTCCCGACTCCACATCGAGTTCACCTCGACTCCACTACGAGTTGACTCCGAGTCCATCCCTGGTCCACCCCAGTCCACCCGAGTCCTCCCCAGACGACGCAGCACAGATCAAAGGCAGACTTCCTGTTGCTGAACTGAGGGACAGTTTGAACTTCTCTCCCATTTGGAATGTTGAAGTAGTACATCTAGAAACGCTTCAAGTGAGAGCCAAGTTTAAACTATATTTCGATTCACTAATAGGAAGTCTGTCTTTGCTCTGTGCAGCGTCGCCTGTGTCGACTGCGTCACAATTTGCGCTTAGGCTTAACCCTGTTGTTTTTTATTTATTGATTTTTTTTCGTGGTATACGGGGCTGGTTCCTAGTCAGACCTCATCCTTGCAGGTGTTCCCGAAACTGTTCATACATGGACGCAGGAGACGGTGTCCACGATGTGCCACTATTGCAGTGATGATACAGGAGGAAACTGATGTATCGCACACACACAGGGATACTCAAGTCACCTCAGGATAGGGGCCATTACTTAGAGTGGACCCCTTTCCTAACCTGTGCGCCGCGCCGTGGCGAGGGTTCGAACAGACCGTCAGCCGAGGCAAGACCCAACTCCCCACCGTGGTGCCCAACCACGTCAGTAACCTCCCTAGTAAACAGCCTGAGCTCACGGGCCCGGTCGAGACTGGATCTGCCCGTCCCGTAATTACGAGGCCAGCGCGGTACCACTGTACTAGCCTGGAGGCTTCTCTTATGGTGTGGAGGTACTCTTTAA
>NC_134790.1:28490802-28495802 GCF_046742065.1 Oratosquilla oratoria
ACACACACACACACACACACACACACACACACACACACACACACACACACACACACACACACACACACACATATATATATATATATATATATATATATATATACATATATACATATATATACATATATATATGTATATATACATACATATGTACAGTATTATATACATATATATATACATGTTGTATATATATGTATACAAATATATATATATATATATATATATATATATATATATATATATATATATATATAATATTTGTCTCCCACTTTCGGAAAATAAGATTAGAAATAGTTATTTTTGTATATTTCGACCACTTTCTGTGGTCTTTTTCAGGAGATTAGTACGTAAGGTGGGGTAGTATGATATATGTATACAAAGAGCTGATATACAGTGAGGAACGGGGATAGAAGGCTCAAGTAACATGACCTGAGTGGAGTGATCGATAGCTGTTTGGTTCCGGTCCTGTGACAGTTAATAACAATTTCTTGGCTGCTAAAGATGTGATGCAATCAGGTGACCACTGGCCTTTAGAGGTATTAGAATTAGGGAAACATTTTATAAAAGAGGATTCTACAATTTTCTTCCGGAAGCTACAATGTGATATAAAAAGGATGGCTGAATTGTCCCAATCAATTCGATGGTACTTTTGGTAGGTGTGAAGAAACGGCGCCGAATTTACTTGTGCCTATTTCACTGAATTTTTGTGTTCTTTAATTCTTGTGTTAAGGTCACGCTCTGTTTGACCCCAGTAGACATCTTCATAGTCCTTACATAGGAGGTCAAACAGGACGTGACCTCAACACAAGAATTAAAGATTCCCCAAAAACTCTGCGCAAACTTTCCTAAATGACAGCCATGCAGCTTTTTCAAGATCAGTTAGCTCTTCATCAGAGTTCTTGTGTCTCATCAGCTCCCTAATCTGTGGTCCAACAAAAGTACCTTCTTTGATTTTTGTGTCACTTACTCTAGGAAACTTATTTTTCAAATATGTGAATCCCTTGCCAGTTCTATTCATACATTTAACCAAAATTTTCATCAACCCTAGTTTAATATACGTAAATACATAAATAGATAAATACACAGTTAAATGAATAGATATATTTATATATAAATAAACAGATAAGTGAATATATAGATAAATAGATAAATGCATAATAAGCAAATGAATAACTAAATGAAAATATAAATAGATAAGCAAATAAAATATAAAAAAATAAATAACTAAATGGACAGATATATAGATAAGTGAATATGTAAATGGATATATATCTTATGCATATATATTTCATCTATCATAAGGGTAAGATCATTCCCTCAATGTTTCTGAATACGTTAATAGAGAAATGTGGAAGATATAAAATAATAACTTGTTTCCTATTTACACATGAAATGTCATATCTAATATTTAACTTGTGACAATAGCCACCCAGAAAATAAATATCCAGTCAGCTTTAAGAATAATATTGGAAATGATATTGAAATTTGTATACCTAATTCAGGAGCGCATTTATTAGCACTAAGATCTGATAAAACAAGGTCTATATAACATCTATACACCATAGTGCACATAGGTATGTGTATGTGCATGTATATGTGTATGTGTATATGTATATGTATATGTTTATGTATATGTATATGCATATGTATATGTACTGTATATGTATATGTATATGTATATGTACTGTATATGTATAAGCATATACATATGTATATGTACATGTACATGTATATGTATATGTATATGTATATGTATATGTATATGTATATGTACTGTATATGTATATGTATATGTATATGTAAATGTATATGTATATGCATATGTATATGTACTGTATATGTATAAGCATATACATATGTTTATGTATATGTATATGTATATGTATATGTATTTGTATGTGTATATGTAAACATAAATGTATGTATATACAAGTGTATATAAATGTAAAATATATATTGACATATACATGGCTCAATGGTATAATGACACCGTGTTCAATTATTGATTCAGCCATCCGAGTTCGAGTCTGGCCCAGGGTTGACAATTTCAGCATCGCTTCACTGCCAGCCGGCACTCAAACTCTGGTGGGTCAGGAGATCGGTGTGTGTGTGTGTGTGTGTGTGTGTGTGTGTGTGTGTGTGTGTGTGTGTGTGTGTGTGTGTGTGTGTGTGTGTGTGTGTGTGTGTGTGTGTGTGTGTGTGTGTGTGCGCGTGTGTGTAGAGTCTTAGTATTATCCATAGATCGGGTCATACAGAAACTCTGAGCTCTCATGCGGGAGGGTAACAGTTGTTGATCATGAGTCCAACACGTGATCTAAGACCATAGTGAACGACACACACAGACACACACACACACACACACACACACACGCACACACACACACACACACACACACACACACACACACACACACACTCGTGGCGCAATGGTAGAGTTCCCGGCTGACCCTTCGGTGGTCCTGGTTCGAATCCCGCCCAGGGCTGAAATAAATTCAGTATCTCTGTGCTACGGGTCGTTAATCCAACTCTCGTGGGCGGGGAGTTGGGTGTGTGTGTACATGTAAGAGTGTAAGGTCACAGCATTTTCCATAGGTCAGTCATATATGAGCTCTGAGCTCTCTTCCGGGAGGGAAATAGCTGTCGATCACGAGTCCAACACGTGATCCAAGAGCCTGGTGAATCACACAAATATACGCAATTGTCCTTACGGTTTTATGTTACTCCAATTATTGGATGTATTTGTAAATGTGAAAAAATAATTGTAAGTTTGTTTTCTTTGATCATTCTGAGGACTGAATATTGAATTAACATGTTAACTGAGGTAACTTTCGTTGTTATTCAATTTAACCCACAATCTCATCCAATGAATGAACAGTTATTATAACAACGTATAAATATCTACTGCACACTTGCACTACCTTGTTCTAATACTAAGCGTCCATAATAGTAGAAATAAATGTATAATCATACCATTTTGGTGATATATCGTCCCCGTTTTCTATGATGAGCGAGAAAAGATTGTTTGGACTCTGTCGTCGTTTCGTTGACATGGGCAAAGAATAGCCCGGCCGGACCCCTAAAGCGTCACTCCACCAGTGTCGTCTTTACCTTCAAGGTATCATGATCTTATAATGATTTGCCCATTTCAACACATATAGAAACACATTTTTATTTATGATATTAACTGATAAATCATGTGATTGTATTCAAAATAGTTGCTAAGATGAAAAACTGTATACTCAAGAACAATTTATTTGTATTCATCTTGCCAAGTTGTAGACCCTCAATTGACTTTCGAATGTAAACAGACCAAAACAGTGTTGTTAACTTATAACTTGTGGAGTTGTGTCGCTAATTCGGTACTTCTGTGTTTAATTAAAGTGACGACAGTTGAGAACAACACGAAGGAAAAATGCCAGTGTCAACGCTTAACCAAGCTGGCCCAACTTTGTCTATTGTAGTTTAGTTTGTGTTATTTACCGAGTGATGTTTAACTAAGTGGCTTACAAGGTCAGACGGGGGCACACCAACTAGTTTAAATTATCGACGACGAGGTGTACAAACTGGAGTGGTTTTGAGAAAAAATGTGAAGAGGTAAGTGAACTTTATTTTTTTTTATCAGTTAATCAGGTTTATATCCTTCCTCTTTCTACTAATTTCTGTAACAACATCACTCTAAGAAATATGGCAACTGAATCTGGATCTCAATCACCACGGTAGCATATTTACATGATTTATTCTCTCTAAAGCCAGACGATTTTATTCAGTTAAAGACAGGTCACTGTGCTAAGCGGGCTAAAACTCAGTTAACCCGTTTTCTATGATGACGCATTATACATATTCTATCCTGTCTAACACGAAACTATTTCATTTATCTTGGGTTAGGATTACACCCTGAATGATTTGATACTAATTTAGATTAAATCTTTAACTACTGGCTAGAACAAATATAAGAACATTTCAGTGAAGGAGACTGCAAGAGGCCGTAAGGCCAACACCAGGTAGTTCCATGAATACATTAGGGCGTTCCACAAGGTGCTCATCTTAAGCTGAATAAAGTCGTCTACCCAAGCCAGATTGAAATATTTGAGGTCGACGTACTAGATGAGGTCTTGTATATGCAAGAACTGTCTGCTGCGAGAGAACTAAGTAAATTGTTCTCCAAGTTTGGGCTTCCAGTTTCGTTAAATTTTTCATTTCGTTTTTTTTTTTTTTATCTATTTCTCCCATGAGACTCGTTTGCCAGTTGCAGACCCTGATTACAAAATCATCTCCGATATACCGTATTTTGCAGGAAAGATAGATCGGGTGTGTACTTACAAAATTGTCCGAGAAATATTTGTTGTATGTAGGAGAATATGAACATATGTGCTATCACTATGCTTGTCTATATTTGATAGCTAAATATTCTATAGTGATATAGAACGCGACGTAACTATTCTTTAAACATGATGACTGTTAGTGTCCAAAGCTTTCTTCTCATTCAGCATCATGACCTCATCTTATGACGCATTGGGTTTAGATCCTGTTCAACCGCCGCGGTTCATTTCCAATGCGAGTCAATGGAGCCGTTCACGCACAACCGCGCATTTTTTCCTTGGCCATTCAGTACCGCCACTGTTTCCACGCGGTTCAAACCACTAGTATGAACAGTGTCTTAGTTCTTATCTCGTAGATGTTTAGTCCCGGGTTCGATCCTTACAAAGGGTTGTTAGTGCTTATTAAAAACACCATGTAAGGACAAATCCTTTATTAGTACGACGTTCGCTTGTTAAGTACTTGATAAAGGTCTAACAAACGAAAGGTTTTAATAACAAAGGTTCTTCACATGGTGTTTCTTTAAATAGACTTGTCGGCAGCTGGCAGCTGAATGCTAATCGTTGACGTCTGTCACCAGCCCTGGGTGATTACAAAGGATTACAAAGGCAAAGCATGCCGACAGGAGACCTTTTGATCCATATCTAGGTCGGATGCAAGAAAAAAAAGAAGAAAAAAAAATC
>NC_134790.1:28500802-28523302 GCF_046742065.1 Oratosquilla oratoria
CTCTCATCTCCCTCTCTCTCCCCCTTAACCCCTCTCTCTCCTTCTCTTTCCTGCTCTCTTCCCTTCTTTCCTTCCCTCTCCTTCTCTCCCCCCCCTCTCTCTCTCTCTCTCTCTCTCTCTCTCTCTCTCTCTCTCTCTCTCTCTCTCTCTCTCTCTCTCTCTCTCTCTCTCTCTCTCTCTCTCTCTTTTACACACACACACACACACACACACACACACACACACGCACACACGCAGTGGCATCCGGTATCCCTTGAGTTGACGGGATCTCCCCAAGTGTGCAAGACTCACTAAGAAGAGTCCTTCCCCGGCTGGGCCTCGGGACATGCGTTGTTCTGGACCATCGACCTGGACAGATGTGTACTCAAATGGACAGCAGCGTGTGATAGAAACTATGACTATTAAAGGTACGGTTTCTGTGCAGGGGTTATCATACTGGGCTGTTTTTCCTCGAACCCCAGATGAATTGGTGCACCGCCCACCTCCGCAAGTTTTTCTACCGTAAAACCACTATGGCAAACTATTTTGTTTTCTCAGCTAAAATACATAGTGTCATTTGATATGCTGGGGATTCATTCCCGAAAGTTGTGGGATGCAAATTTGCTCCAACAGTTGGAGAAAAAATTGCCCAGTGTGATAAGGCTTTATGGTGTCTTGTGTCGCACTTCGACGACGAAAGAAGACTTCGAGTCTGCACAGAATCGGGAACGTTGAATAGGTGCAATTCGTAATTGATGACGTGGTCACTGTGCCTTGTTGATGTTGTCGATGCAAGGATTTTTGTTGCATGTTTTGTTTTATATCTTATTCTTTTCAAATTATCTTATTGCGGTGAAAGTATAATTACCAATGAATGTTCAAGTTCAAACTTTATTCTATTAATGTCTTAGATAATTGACGTTAGCTGAGAAGACGTAGTACGTGTTGCGTATATGCCGAAGGTATGTAGGATGAAAGATGTCTACATAAGTCTGCGTCGTAGATAGTAAAGAGTCCCTTTCCAGTCTATCGACGTGGCTGTGTCGTCATTATATGATTTCTCTTTGATGTCTCAATATATAGCGTAGATATCTTCGTATGAAGGATATTTCCTTATACAGCATGACTGTCTGTATAATGTAGATATCTTGGCAGTAATCGTGACGCATCCAACACCTTTTTGGTATAAACTTTTATAGAGGAGGTAAATGAACTTTCATCTTTCAATATTTTTGGATTATATCCTTACAACCTCGCCTGCCCCCCAAAAAATCCTTTTCGGATATTCGAAAGATCACCCTGAGGAAAAAAAAGAAAGGAAGAAGAAGAAGAAAAAGAAGAAGAAGAAGAAGAAAAAGAAGAAGAAGAAAAAGAAGAAGAAAAAGAAGAAAAAGAAGAAGAAAAAGAAGAAAAAGAAGAAAGAAAAAGAAAAAAGAAAAAGAAGAAAAATAAGAAAAAGAAAAAGAAGAAGAAGATGAAGAAGAAGAAAAAGAAAAAGCACGATGATTTTTGAAACTGAATACATTAGGGGACTTAAATCAGGACAAACTGCGTTCAGGGGCACACGAAGACAGGCTCTCCTATATGGAGACATGCTTTACCATACGAAAACAGGCTTAAACTTACCATACGACGACAAGCTTAGGCATTCTAACTTAGACTGAAAAGACGAAGAGGACGGAATAATCTATAGAGGTACTCAAGTGGGTGAAGGGCTTGAACAAGGGTCATCATATTAAGACAGTAGGTCAGGACTTATTGTAATTCATTTAAATTGGACAAATTTAGGTTTAACAAGAATTAGGTAGGAACTGGTTCACCATTAGACGGGTTAACCAATAGAATAGACTTAGTAAACCATGTAGTGAGCGCTGAAACTATTGTTTAAAGAGAAGATTAGATAATTCTATATATTAGGATAGCAGGAAGCAAGGGACATGGAACTGCCAAGTGTAGCCCTTATGGTCTATTACAGTGTTCTTCATTCTAATGTTCTTATGTTCTATGTACAACATTATGATGACATCTTCATCAAACAGTATATGGGGACGATATATTTAGAAACACGATGCTTATAACTGAATTAAAAAAAACCAGTTTGGTATTTGGATGTGCAGTGGAGATTTCTCTTTATTTCGTATGGATTACGGAACGAATGAAATAATTGGACATGAATAGAACATCCTTTACGTAAAACTTATGTTTAATGTCATTTTTTTCGTATGAATATCGGAATGAATGTGATGGTTGGGCAGGAATAGAATACCGTTTACGTAAAACTTACATTTAATAATATTACAGGGTAATGCTAATTCTAGTCGTTTATAATTTAGATGACAGAATCTAGGTTACATTATCACGACATCGACCCAAAGTTGGAACAAGAAGTTCCTCTGTGATTTGTTATCGTTTATAAACATCAAAATTTTTCAAATCAAATGTGACTGAAAATAGTCCACTATTGATTCAGCTACAATATTTCGACATTGATCCAGAGATGAAACAACAAGTTTTACTACTATATGTTATACGTTGATATCAAAAGCTTTCAAATCAAATGTGACTCAAAATAGAGTTCGCTATTGATAGACTTATAAACAGAGGTAAAAAAGAAACTTGATATCTTTATTCACAACAAATGACAACAATGTTTTTCCACGTTACCTGGACTAGACGCAGGAAAGCATCGATGCTTTGACCGTACCTATTCACAAAGTGAAACAAAACGGCTTTTTTCGTGCTCATACTAATGCATAGTAAGTAGGAAAAGGACATTATTTTTTGGTAAGCGACGAAATACTGGGAATTATACCGCGCGAAATGTCTGTTTTGATTCCTGGGATTTCTGTAAAGTTTAGGTTTTTTCAAAAGGCAAATTTTTGTTTGATGACTAGCATTCAATTTATATTCAATCTTAGAGTATGATATGTATTTCACTATTATATTTTGACAAGCGATAAAGATGTATGCTTATTAGATAAGGGATGGACAAGTAATACAACATTTCTTATCTTATTTAGGTAATCACTCTTAGCTCATGAACCTCGTATTCTGGTGTCGTAATCGGAAGCGTGTTCGAATCCCGCACTCCTAACAGTCGTTAAAGCGCATAGGGCAAAGCTCATGGCTTCGGCCGCAGGCATTCAGTGCCTCCTGGCGTAGGCTCTTCATTTTATATTCATCATACTTCCCTTGAGTACATAGTAAGAAATTAGAGCTAAGGGTACTTTTTCTTGGGTGCGATGATCGCTCAACGATGATCGTCCGTGCCCCAATGATAATCGTCAAACAATTGTCTAGAACACCAATTCTTTGTTTCTGAATGGGGCTTTTTTGCTTCGAGGTGCAAAGTACTACGAGGATGATAATTCTCTCCGAACCTACATCCAACGCGTTTACTCAAATATGATGCCAGGTAGTAGGATGCGCGTCACACGCCATTGCTTGCGTTAGGCTTATAATTAATCGGGCCGAGCAAAACGCACCTTAAATCGGGAGAACTGTGACCTTTAGTAATCTCTCGGGACGGGCAGACCTCTCCACGGCACACACACACACACCTCTTCTTTATGTTGCAACAAAACTATGCCCTTTAAAGGAGCAAGAAGGACCAACAGCGCTCCGGGGCCGCGTACTTTGAAATGGAACCACGCCCTAATGAGAGAAACATTTTCCACCTTAAAGAAGCAAGTAATCAGTGCAGAAGAGGTTTCCCTTGATAAAGTGAAACATTTGTTTTGTCCATAAGGACAGAAGCGCTGGGAAGCTTAAGTCCAAAAGAAGTTAGTGAGGTGAAATGGTTTTCTGGTAAACAGGATTGAATAAAGGTGTTGATTCTCGTACTCTGTGTTTAATCGCCATTCAATAAGGGTCAAATGGTTTAGTATTGTGTAGCTATTGTCACCTTTCTCGTCAAAAACGAGGAGTCATCTCGGTCAAAATCCAAGGCACCTCTTCCATTCCAGTCGTTTTCAGACTTTTTATTTTTTATTCTTTTATCTATTTATCTATTAATTGATTTATTAATTTATTTCTATTTGTTTATTTTTTGTTTACTTTCTGATTAATTTTCTATTCTATTTGATAATAAATTAGTTAATTAATTAATTGATTAATTAATTAACTTATTTGGGCGAGATACAGGTATGACCCGTTATCCACGAGGAGCCAAGGGAGGGAGGGGCAGTGGATGGGAGTGGAATGGATGAGGATGAAATGGGTGGTGGATGGGAGTGGAATTATGCCTTTTGACTTTGGCTACCTTCCTGGTAACGGGGAAAGAGCCCTTGGTGTATGTATGTATGTATGTATGTGTGTGTATTATCCATCTGGACAGATAAAGAAAGGAGGGTGGTAAAGAAACACACAAGTCAGAGATGAGTTTATTCCTCTAACGTTTCGGCTTTTACACCTTCTTCAGAGAGGCTACAAAGTATATACTGTAGTCTTGTAACCTCTTGTACTTTGTAGTCTCTCTGAAGGTGTAAAAGCCGAAACATTTGAGGAATAAACTCATCTCTGACTTCTGTGTTTCTTTACCACCCTCCTTTCTTCGTATGTATGTATGTATGTATGTATGTATGTATGTATGTATGTATGTATGTATGTATGTATGTATGTATGTATGTATGTATGTATGTATGTATGTATGTAAGTATGTAATGTATGTATGTATTTATGTAAAGTATGTACTTATTTATACATTTATTTCATTCTACTTATTCTACATGGCCTTATGAGAAATTCCCATACATGTTCCCAAAGTGAGTTAGAGATATGAATCACTGTAAGGTTATCTTTCCACATATGTATGCTAAGGATGTCTGTCCTCCTCAATGTTTTGTCTCAAATGCTTCCTTCTCTCCCTGTATTGGAGAAGTTTATAAACGAGAAGCCCACGAACTAATTGGGGCTGGGGTTGCTGGAAAGTGCCTCAGCGACAGGTGATTTTATTCACCCGTAGGCTAGTTTTTGAGGTGCAAGCATCAACAGAGCGACATAAGGCGAGGTCTTGGTGGTTCCTCCTCGTACGAATCCGAAGACGACTGTCGGCGACTGTATTGATAGCAGGGAAAGATACGTCGGTTTGATGAATATTCTTTTGTCGCTGGAGGGGCTTATGGGGTTAAATAACCCCGTTTCAAACCCATTTGAGGATTAAATTTTTATCGAACTTAATAATCATGTATGATATATTGATTGCATAGATTTTATGCAGTTAATATTTTAGAGGCTTTAGTGAAATCTCTATAGACTTAATCTTCAATCAGGAAGGAAGCCTGGTTATTTTGATCTTTTACAAATCCTCCGTTCTGCTTTACTATCTCTATGACTTTATCTTTTTTGGTGCGATATTGTCCCCAAAAATAGAGGCTCTAGTTATTGCTGACGAAAATACAAAAATAAGAACATAAGAATATAAGACTAAAGGAGACTGCAAGACACCATAAGGCCTACATTAGGCAGTTCCATGTTCATTACCACCTGTTATCCTCATCCATAAAGTTATCTAACCTATTCTTAAAACAACCAATAGTTTCAGCACTCACTACTTGGTTACTAAGTTTATTCCATTCGATAACCATCCTATTGGTTAAGCAGCTCTTTTTTATTTCCTTCTTAAATCTAAATTTGTCCAATTTAAACCCATTATTGCGATTCCTGTCCTTTTGTCTTAATATGATGGCCTTGTTTACGTCACCCTTGTTAAAGCCTTTGATCCACTTGAACACCTCTATTAGATCGACGCATTCTGCGTCGTAAGTTAAGGTGCCTAAGCCTTAAGCTCGTCTAGTGTTGGCTAAAGTGTGCGACAAAAGTCTCCAACACATAAAGTGCTTTGTTAAACAAATGGAGTTGCCGCAGTTGAAAGCTTCTTTGTCATCAACGAGGTCAGGATTACTTGCCTATTCTTGTTGTAGCCTTGAGATAAAGGCTTTCTGTGTATGTGTGTGTGTGTGTGTATGTGTGTGTGTGTGTGTGTGTGTGTGTGTGTGTGTTTGTGTGTGTGTGTGACGACAGCATTTGCAACATTTCCTGGTAAGAAATATGTATTCGCAAGTTGAATAGGCAGTTATTACGCAAACTCTTTCGTGGAAAGAGAAAATGAGTCAGATGAATGGCATACATAGGAAAGTGGCTATGTCGCCTAAAATACTGAAGTCAGATGGCGAAGGAGTTGTAAAAAAAAAAAAAAAAAAAAAAAAAAAAAAAAAAAAATGGAACAGAATATATTAGGGGACTTCAGTCTGGACACAACTGCAATCAGAGGCATCTTAAAGGGTGTGCTAAGATAACTTCCTTCTGCTACACGATCCCTCAGCTGAAGAGATCCTATAAAGGTCTTGACTTCTTAGCTAATTTGTACAGGGGTCACCTCAGTTCCTCGAAAGATCAAATAGGATCTCGCTTATTCTATTTAGATTAGTCGTTGTCCTTAATCTTTTAGTTTTCGTTAACTTCTGGCAATTACTTCGACTTCTTAAAAAAAGTTTCTTGGACTAGGATGCCTGAAATGAGTTTCAAAGGGAGATGGAAAAGTTTGTCCCATGTAGCGGCTGTGGTCTCTCAAACTCTATGTATAGGGACAGCAACACTACCTAGACCTGACTACAGAGACTACTGAGGTCCGAAAAGGTTAAAAAGATATCTGCTTCAAAAGTTTAGATAACATCTCTGAGACATGCTCAGGAGTGTTATAGTGTGTAAAAAGTTTAATTATAGTTGTTAATATATGATTTAATTTCAAAGGAAGAAACCTTTACTGGTTAAAGACTCTCAGTCGATTGAGGAATTGCATGATACCCAGGAATTTTATTCTGATTAATTTCAGACTGTTTCATTCCAACATTGGCCTAAAAAGATCGAACGGCTTGTCGCATCTGACAGGATTTTGCCTTACCAAGGGTTCCTCACTTCCGACTGTGCCGGAGTGAGATGGTGGGCGGGCTTGAGCTTAATCTATTGAAAAATGTCGTGGTACCTAAGGATTTTGTTCTAGCCACCTATATACGATCTCATTCAGCAAGAAGAAACCTGTAAAGGATAACGACTATCTTAATCTGTTGAGGAGTGCCGTGGTGCATAAGGATTTCATTCTGTCTAACTTCATACGATGGTTTTATTCGCTTTGTGAAAAAACCCTCGATATCTTGAATGGACGGGTTATGTTATGTTAGGCTAAGCTAGGTTAGGTTAGGTTAGGCTGAAGAACTTTGTTGATGTTTCATGAAATATCGAACTGGTCGACGCCACACCGGAAGGAGAACGTTGTAGCTCCGTTCCGCAGTGCAGGACGCAATTCCATGCAATTTCGTGTGCTCACGGAAACCATTGGGCGCGATGATGCCTCCTGCAGTGTTGCAACGTGGGGAATGTCAAATGCAGGGTCGTTATGCAACGGGAGTGTTCTGCAAATACAGCGACCCCAATATCATATGCACCATTCCCCATTGCAGTGTATCTATAACAGTAATTGCAATAGGGTGTTGTTGCTAACAAAGAGTATACGCCTAGAGACGCTTTACTTGCTGCAGGGGTTGTCTCTCTTATCACGTGTTCAGTATTGTGTAGTAATGACTCATTATCATACTGATGAACTCTCACATGGACAATTCATGGCAGAGCAGTATGTAAAGTTTCATTTTATTTTGCGGATGCAGTGAAGCTCTACAGATAATAGAACCCAATGGATAAAAAATAATAAGATAAAGAAAAGAAAAGAAATAAATAATACCTTGATCTCCCAAGGGAATTTCCCTGAGTCGAGTAAAATAAAATGGCGGAAAAAAATATATAAAAATTAATAAAGGCTTGGAAGGGTTCATTGAGATAGATAATGTAGACGAGAGATTAGCTGTATTTAATGAACGCACTTACCCGTTTGGGTTTAAATACACACACTAAGCCTAAGCGCAAACTGAGACGCAGATGACACAGACGACGCAGCACACAACAAACACAGACTTCCTGTTGCCGAATTGAAATAGTTTGAAATTCCCTCTCACTTGAAATGCTGATGTAGTACATCTAGAAACAAGTAAGAGAGAAGTTCAAACTGTACTTTAGTTTAGCAACAGAAGTCTGCCTTTGCCCTGTGCTACGTCGCCTGTGTTGCCTGTGTTGCCTGCGTCTCAGTGAATGCTTAGGCTTACAGACACAAAACCCCCTTTGTTGCGTCGTCTTCCTAATAAACAGAATAATATCATTTAACGTTAACCAGGATAAAAACGTACGGCAACCGGATTAACTGTGATAGACCTAACATCGTTCGCTGTGACGTCATCTCCTAAGCCAAATAGAATCGTCTGCTTTTAACCAGGTTAGTCAACGTATAGAGTGTCATTCTGACAGAAAGGGTTTAATGTTATTTCCTCCTCTGGGCGTGAAACAATGTAAGTTTAGTTAACCTTGCCCCGGACATGATACGAAGCTCCAGACACAGGAATAACTCGTTTGCCTTTCTCCTGTCCGCTACATCTCATTTTATGTCCCGCAGTGGATACCGTCTTGAACTCGTAAGCTGTTGGTCGTGAGTTCGATTCTTGGGACCCACTTGGGAACATGCTGTGTTGGTTCCCGACAGTCCTGACCATGCGGGGAGGCGACCCAACGTGTCCCCGAAAAAAAAAAAAATGATAATAATAATAATAATAATAATAATGATAATAATAATCAATAATAATCGGCTTGCTACAACTGACAGAGCTTTGCCTTACCAGGGGTTTCTGACTTCCCATTTCGTGGTAGTGGAGTAGTGAGTTTAATTGAGATGGTTGATTCGATTTTGTATCATGAGTTTCTTTGTTCAAGGTCACGAGGTCAATGCCTCTCAAAAGGGAGTTTTTAGTGTTTAAGGACAATGTTCAGGGTGAATACCCTTCATATTCTTTGGGTCGTGACCAGGATTCGAACCCACGCACTTGAGGGTCAGCGTTAGTACTCTGGATGCGTGATTAGAAATCTAATGATTCTCTCTCTCTCTCTCTCTCTCTCTCTCTCTCTCTTTCTCTCTCTCTCTCTCTCTCTCTCTCTCTCTCTCTCACACACACACACACACACACACACACACACACACACACACACACACACACACACACACACACACACACACACACACACACACACACACACACAAACACAGAGGGAGAGAGAGAAAGAGAGAAAGAGAGAGTGAGAGAGTGAGTTGTTTGGTTAGATATGTTTTGTTCATGCCGGCCATGGCGCAACGCGGTATTCAAACTGTTTAATGCAAGAGACCCATGAATGCGAACAAGTTTGTTAACCCCCTTCAACGCGGTGGCGGGCTTTACACATCTTATTCTGGCTACGAATAGACGATTCTACTGAGTAGATCTGGCAGTTGCTGGCCATCAAGGGTCCCGGTCGGTCGCGACATCCTTCAGGATGGTGGGACAAGAGCTATGAAAGTGCGTTTCCGTATTGAACGTGTTGAAAGTGTCGAGTGGAAATTGCTCTGCTCTGAGTTGCCTATTTTGTGTCAATACATAGGTGAGGAGCCTACGCCAGGAGGCGCTGAGTACCTGCGGCCGAAACAGTCACCTTTGCCCTAATATGTGCTTCAGGGACTGTTGGGGTGCAGGTAATAGCCACTGCTGGGAATCGAAGAGGAGTGCGGGATTCGAACTCACAACTGAGCGAATGCGAGACCAGCACGATTCCGAGAGGGAAGTTGTATTTAGGAGGTTCACCTAAGGAGGCATCACGTTAGTGAAGATGTAAGGTCCTGTTCACACTAGCGGTTTGAACCGCCACGGTTTGAGTCACGGCGGTTCATTTACAATATAAATCGATGGAGGCGTTCACACATATCCGCGCAGTTTTCCCTTGAATTTAAGGTACCACCGTGGTTTCCGTGCGGTTCAAACCGCTAGTGTGAACAAGGCTTAAGCGGTAGTGTGCGAGAATATGTTGATTACTTCGGTGTCCCATTCCACATGTACAACACTGCTTTGCTTTGTCACGAGATCATAGGAACCCCCCCCCTCTCTCTCTCTCTCTCTCTCTCTCTCTCTCTCTCTCTCTCTCTCTCTCTCTCTCTCTCTCTCTCTCTCTCTCTCTCTCTCTCTCTCTCTCTCTCTCTCTCTCTCTCTCTCTCTCTCTCTCTCTCTCTCTCTCTCTCTCTTTGTATTTTTCTCTGTCTTTTTCTCTCTGTCTCTTTCTGTCTCTTTCTGTCTCTTTCTCTCTGTCTCTTTCTCTCTGCCTCTGTCTCTCTTTCTGTCTCTCTTTCTGTCTCTCTCTCTTTGTCTCTCTCTTTTTGTCTCTTTGTCTCTCTCTCTCTCTCTCTCTCTCTCTCTCTCTCTCTCTCTCTCTCTCTCTCTCTCTCTCTCTCTCTCTCTCTCTCTCTCTCTCTCTCTCTCTTTCTCTGCAAAGTGACCAGTCCCTTGGACTATTTTTTCTTTTCCCTTATTTTCTTTTCAGTTATTGAATCACTTGTTGGGAACACAGATAAAGAAAAAATACTACCGACTTGTTACATTCTCTCTGCAGACAGTTATAGTGATATGGTCTTCATGAGAGAGGGAGAGAGAGAGAGAGAGAAAGAGAGAGAGAGAGAGAGAGAGAGAGAAAGCTGTACATTTTTTTTTTGCGATGAAAAAAAAATTCTGCACGATCTATTGTTCCATTTTTTTCAGAGTTTATGGACTTTATGTTTCCCGTTTCTCGTAGAGCTGCGCAAAGTTACTATATATAGCTATATTGCTATGCTCTAGCGACACCGTTACGGCTCAGAGTCACGCAGCATTATGTCTACTACCTTCCGGATCTCTCTTTGACCAGTTCAAAGGTTCATTTCACACGTATCGACTTTTCGCCGTGTGTCGTCCGCACCACGACGTTGTGCTCTCAAATAACCTTCAGTTTCTATGGATTTGTTCACACGTTACGGCCACAACCACATGTGGAAGCGTCCATAGACAACCATAGTTATTTAAGAGCACGACGTCGTGTTATAGACGACACACAGCGAAAAGTCGATACGCATGAAATGAACCTGACTTGGATACTGGGTTTTTATTCATTATAAGGAAAATAATGTAACTTAGAGCGTGGACACTGTCTTGAAGGGAATCTTAACCGGCCGACACCCCCTCCTCTCCCCTCCCCACCCCTCCCCTCTCCTCCCCTCCCCTCTCCTCCCCTCCCTTTCCCTCCCTTCCCCCTCCTCTCCCTTCCCCTTCCCTTCCCTTCATCCTTTATGCTGGAATCAGAACCATCAGGCAAGTCATCATATTAAGACAGAGGGCAGGACTCGTAGTAATGAATTCAAATTGGACAAATCTAGTTTTAAGAACAAAATAGGCAAGAATTGGTTTACCAATAGTGGTTAATGAAAGGAATAGACTTTGTAACTATGTAGTAAGCGCTGAAATTATTGGATATTTATGGATGATAGGTGTTAATGGACATGGAACTGGCTAGTGTAGGCCTTATGGTCTCTTGCATTTTCCTCCATTCTTGTGTTCTTATGACATGAAGTTTATAACTTTAATGAAGAAATTAATTGATTAAAGAACATATCTGAATCACTTTTATAAAATAAAATTCTGGGAAAAGTGATGGCCGCGCCAAATATATCAGAATCATATTTATTTTGAGAGACCAGGAACCACGCCATTCTTTTTAAATCTAACTTCGAAAATATAACTTGTTTGCTGATACTGTGATAAAAGTTTCTGTACACAGACTTTTAAAGGAAAGGAATTCTCCGTAAATAGAATTACATGACATCACAAAAGAGTCTTGTGTATATTTGCAAAGCTGAAGCCAGTAGTGCCAAGAAACGTTGTTTTGGGGAAACGTTTCCGAGAAGGTTTCTGAGAACGATTCGAGCGTAGGCGGTAAGTACATAAGAATGGAGGAGTTTACAAGAGACCATAAGGCCTACACTTGGTAGTTCCATGCTCATTATCACTTATTATTCCCATCCATACAGTTATCTAATCAACTCTTAAAACTACCAATTCTTTCAGCGCTCACGAACTGGTTACTAAAAGAGAGAGAACATAGGAACGGAAGAGATCGAAGAGACCATAAGGCTTACACTAGGCAGTTCCATGTCCCTTACCATCTCTCATCCCTATCCATAATGTTACCTCATCTTCTCTTAAAAACAACCAATTGTTTCAGCGCTCACTAAAAGGTTACTAATTCTATTCCATTCGTTAATCACTCTATTGGTAAACCAGTTTTTGCCTATTTCCTTCTTAAGCCTAACTTTTTTCTATTTAAAGTATCTCCAAGGAAAGCAAAGCTCTCTTCAAAGACTTGAACTAAAGCAGCGTTTCCTAACATGTGTGCTTCCCTTTATCCTTCTAGTAATAATTTAGGGGGTGCTGGTCTGCATAGACCTGACTACATGGGGTGCTCTTAGGGTCTGAAAAGTTTGGGAAACGCTACCCTGGAGGGAGAGCCACTCTCACACACTAGCGCCGCTGCAGGCGACGAAGTTGATTTCATTGTGAAACATATACACAGCTTTAAAAGCAAACGTCAATACGATAAGATAATCAGTTCAAGACTTGGACAAGCCGGTGTAATAACATCAGTATCGGGGATAGGAGACTGGTAGTAAAGATGACAGGAAGTTTGAGTGCCGGTCTTCAACACCGGGATGCTGAAAGACCAGTTTCAGAAGAGAGGCGATTTTTATTTAGCTGAGAAAAACCTCAGTTCCTTGATGGATCAAAGAGGATCTTGGTTATCCTGTTTAGATTAGTCGTTGCTCTTAATCTTTTTGTGTTCGTTAACCTCAGAAACTTCCACTCCATAAAAGAACGTTTTTTAGCCTGAGATGCCTGAAATGAGTTTGAAAAGGAACTGGAAAAGTCTCTTCCTTGTGGCCATGTAGCAGCTGTAGTCCCTGTAACTATATGTATAGGGACAGCTACGCTACGTAGACCTGACAATAGGGGATACTGAGGTCGGAGAGGGGGAGGGAGGGGGAGGTAGGAAGATTGGAGGAAGAACGACAGCGTCAGTACTTGAAACAATGGTAGTATCAACCGACTTGTGACCGGGCTACATTTAATGATTCTATTTTAACTAACGTCAGTTGAGCATGATATTGAGTCGAGCCCGTAACGAGATTATCGTAACTCGTTATAGATTATTCAATTTTATTTAGGAGAAATTCTGATTATGAATTGGTTTGGGGTATCTTAGATAACTTTTTTTTGCTCAGGCTATGTTATATCTATCTTAATTATTTACACATTTATCTATTCATTATTATAACTTATTTATTTATTCATTTATGTATTAATTGATTAATTAATTTTTCTACTTATTCTATTAGTTTGATAAATTTCATCTGTATACTTATTTATTACAAAGGATTACAAAGGCGGAGCATGCTGACAGGAGACCTTTTGATCCATATCTAGGTCGGATGCGAAAAAAAAATCATATTAATAATAAAATAATAAATAAAAACTATAATGATGTAAATAACAAACAAAATACATAAATAAATGCATAGGTATAGTTAAATAATAAACAAACAGGTAAATAGTAAATAATAATAAATTGACATATAACTAATAATAAATGAAAATCAGACAGACAAATGATAACAAAACAAAAACAAATAATATAAAACAAATTATAATCATTACAGCATCTTACTTAGGTATTTATCTAAATGATTCTTAAAGCTTCGAACTGAACTACATTGCACTACCTGTGCAGGAAGTTTATTCCATTCATTAACTACACGGTTGGCAAAGTTGTTTCTACCTACTTCCAAATTGAATCTATTTCCGGACAGTTTGAGACCATTGTTTCTTGTCTGATTCTCATTCAATGTGAAAATTTTGTCACTTCTGATGTTGTCAATTCCCTTTAAAATCTTAAAGACCTGTATCAAGTCACCTCTGAGTCTACGCTTTTTTAGGGAAAACAGATTCATGTGTTTTAGTCGATTTTCGTATGATTTATTTTTGATATTTGGAATCAGTTTTGTGGCTCGCCGTTGTACTTTTTCCAGTCTGTCAATGTCTTTAATGAGATTCGGTGACCATACGGAAACAGCATATTCCAAATGTGGACGAACTAACGATTTATATAGCTTGTTAATGAGTGATGGACTTTTGAAATTAAAAGATCGCGCAATCAGTCCCAGAACCTTATTTGCTTTCTAAGAGGCTGAAATACACTGCTTGGATGATTTGAGGTCGCCGAGATCTTTTTCACCATCCACTTTTGTTAACGAATTTCCAAATAACTTGTAATCGTACTTACTGTTATTTTTACCTATGTGCATTACCTTGCATTTACTTGTGTTAAATTTTATTAGCCACTTTTCAGACCATTGCTATAATTTATCTAAATCTTCCTGAATATGTAATTGGTTCGAGTGATCATTTGCCACTCCGCACAGTTTTGTATCATCAGCAAATTTGGAAACAGTAGATTTTAGTCCATGGTCTATATCATTTATATATACTATGAATAGAAGTGGCCCAAGAACGGAACCCTGGGGAACTCCACTTGTAACACTTTTCCATCCAGAAGTTTTTCCATTTAAAACAACTCTCTGTTTTCGACCATTCAACCAATTACTAGTCCAACCTAATAGGCTACCACTTATTCCATGCAAAGCTAATTTAGTAAGTAGTCTTTCGTGTGGGACGGTATCAAAAGCTTTTGCAAAGTCTAGATATATTAAATCTATATTGTTTCTTTTGTCATAATTCGAGATAACTGTGTTGTAGAATTCGAGTAAGTTAGTCACGCAAGAACGTTTCCGTCTGAAACCATGCTGGCTATCATTTATCAAACGGTTACTTTCTAAATGATATTCGATAGCATCTTTGATGATAGTTTCCATTATTTTCCCTACGATTGAAGTCAAACTTATAGGCCTATAGTTATTTGGTTTCTTTTTGTCACCTTTTTTGAATATGGGAGTAACGTTAGCTAGCTTCCATTCTCTTGGGACATCTCCGGATATGATGGATTTCTTGAAAATAATTTCTAATGGAACAACAATCTCATTTTTCATTTCCTTTAAGATTCTTGGATGCCAACCGTCAGGCCCTGGTGTTTTATTAATTTTGAGTTTGTCTATACACCTTTTAATTTTTTCTTTTGTTATATTTACCGTAGTGAGTAAGTTTACCCCAGACTTTTCACAGGTTTCAGTTTGGAATTCACTTTGAGGTGTTTTGTTTACGAATACCGAGCTAAAATAATTGTTTAAGATATTACACATTCCTTCATTTGAATATTCAAGTTGACCGTCAGCAGATAATAGTGGACCGATGTGATTCCTAAGAACCTTTTTATCTCTAATGTAACTATAGAATTCTTTGGGATTCTCTTTGGATTTATCAGGGATGTTCATATCGTATTGTTGTTTTCTTTTTCTTATTGTCTTTTTTAAATCTCTCTGTATTGATACATAACTTTCATAGTCATTAGATGCACCCGAGCACTTATATTTCTTATAAGCCTGTCTCTTTTTAGCAATACTTTTTTCAGTTTCTTTGTCGAGCCACTTTGGGCGAGCCTGATTTGGGGGACGTCTGTCCTTAAAAGGATTGTAAATTTGAATCATCTTAGTGAGCGTATTTTGAAATATTTCCCACATCTGATCTACAGGTCTTTCGTTTAATTTTGCCTCCCAATCTGTAAGCTGAAGCTCCTGACGTAGTCCTATGAACTGAGCTTTACTGAAATCGGGTATTTTAAAAACACAAGTATCTATTCTAAAATTGTTTAGGAGTTTGAATCTAACTAAGTTGTGATCGCTATTTGCAACAGATTCACCGACTTCTACATCAGTTACCATGCTTTCGCGGCTAGTGATCAAAAGATCGAGTAAGTTTCCATATCTTGTGGGCTCTTTTACATGCTGAATTAAGTAATTGTCACCAAGAAAATCAATCAAGCGACTACCTATATGGCCATGTTCAAGGGTCATCCAATCAATGTCAGTAAAATTGAAATCACCCATTATCAATAAATCCCGGTTGCAGAAACTAGACAGTTCTTGAAATAACAGTTTGTCGTCTGCTAATGATAATGTCTTTGGCCTATATATTACACCTATATTCATTTTTTGTCCATTTGTTTGGGTTAACTCAACCCACAAACTATCATATGCATCCTGTTTCACTTTCTCTAAAACACAAGCATGAACGTTGTTTTTAACGTACAATAGAACACCCCCACCTTTCTTGTGGTTTCTATCCTGATGAAAGTGTTTAAATCCCGCAATATTAAATTCAGCTTCGAACTCTGTACCATTTAACCATGTCTCAGTTATTCCTATCATATCGAGATTTTCGCTTTTGACATACGCCTGTATTTCTTGAAATTTGTTCCTAATACTACGAGCATTAAAGTACATGGTTTTAAGAAACTCGTGATTATTTCTTTTTGACACATTTTGAGTTTCAATATAATGTCTTATATTATCATTTTGTTTTTTATTTATACCTTGCTCTATATTATTATTTGGTCCTTCATTGACATTCAATGCCTCATTAATATTTATCCTATCAAAATTAACATTTCCCCCATTACGGACATCTGGTCGATCACGGTCATCCGATCTCTTTTGTACATTTTGTCCCCCTACGTCACCGTGATTCACGCCGGCCTCCCGTCGTTCAGTGACATTATGTCCGGCATCCCTTTCTAATAGTTTATTCAATTTGTTTTCATTCATTTAATCAGTTCATATTTATTTACTTATTTATCTATCATACTATTTATATTCTTATTATTGTCATCATTATTATTATTATCATAATTATTATTATTATTATTATTATTATTATATTATTATTATTATTATTATTATTATTATTATTATTATTATTATTATTATTATTATTATTGTCACTATTATTAATTATTATTATTATTAATTATTATTAATTATTATCATTATTATTATTATTATTATTATTATTATTATTATTATTATTATTATTTTTATTATTATCAATATTGTCATCATCGTCATCATCATCGTCATCATCATCATTGTCATCATCATCGTTATCATCATCATCATCATCATCATCATCATCATAGTCGTCATCGTCGTCGTCATCGTCATCGTCATGATTGTTAGCAGCAGCAGCTGCTGCTGCTGCTAAAGACAACTGAGAAAGAGCCACGGGACACAAAAGTTTTGAGACTCCTAAAAAAGAGCAGAACCACACCCTAAGAAACAAAACTTCTTCATTTTTAATAAATAAAAGTGTAATCCCAAACCAAACGCCATCATGAGTAGCGATGAATCGCCATCGCAATTAACGATCGTATTTCCTCTTAGCAGAAGACCATATTAGCTTACACGGTCTCTTCAACAATCCTTTGAGTACCTTTTGTTGTGTTGATACTACAAGGTTCTTCTTCAGGCTGATGCTAACGGATACAGGTTACTAGGCTCAAAATCAAAATTTTCAGGTCACACCTCTCCTGTATCCGATCTAAGAGCAATTACCAATTCATGAGCATTATGGTAATTAGCCTACTTGTCTTTGATCAGGGGATTAACTCAATTCAAAGCATTTGAGCAATCGGGGCTCACATGATGGCTAAATTAGGCTATTTAAACACGTAGATAATCAGGCTACTTAGGTTCATGGAAGTAATTGGGCGTATCTTGAATATGTATGTGATTATGCTACTCAAACGTGCAGGTAATTAGGGTCCCCTAAGACGGATAGGGAATCAAAACATCTCTGAAATCAATCAGATTGTAGATAGAATGGAAATAGGGAAAAGTGGTAAGATCAGTGGAGATGGAAAGGTGCGGTGTAAGGTAGATGAAGGTGGGGAAGGGGGAGATGTCGGATGGGTGAGGAGGAGGAGGAGGAGGAGGAGGAGGAGGAAGAAGAGGAGGAGGAAAAAGAGGAGGAGACTGAGGTGAGGAAGGAGGAGGTAGGGGGTAAGTATTGGATGGTAGGTTAGTGTTATTATTATACATGAACAGCAGCGCCTCCATCAGGCCGAGCAAAAGCGCGTCAGGCAAGAAAGGCCAGGACATCCGGCACAAACACCATGGCTCCTACCTACTTTAGCCCTATATGTGGGAAGGGCTTTCTCGCCCGGGTAAGTGTGTCCAGCCACCTTCGGAGGCATCCTTCCTTAAAGAAAAAAAAAAAAAAAAAAAAAAAAAAAAAAAAAAAAAAAAAAAAAAAAAAATGTCATGGCCATCTTCGACTTCGAAGGGCGAACAACAACAAACACATCGACAAGATGAGAAAAAACGATGAAAGGGCTAATATTGGTGAAAAGGAAAGTCTCAGTAAAGTTAAGCAGAGGATGAGGGAGAAGAGTAGAATAGGTAGGGAGGAAACGGACAGGAATCAATGCTAAATGGAACGGTGGGGCAGGAAAGGAAGTGTGGGAGGGGGTGGTGGTAGGCGGGGAGTCAAAGGGAGGCAGAGCAAAAGAGACATACAGTACATAAAGAACATAAGATCTTTCTTGTGAATAGTAAATTGATCCTTTTGAAGCCGCCCGCAGCGCCTATGCCAGTCCGCCTGTTGTAGAAAGAAAAATAAAGCATTTGTTATTTCATACCGTGTGGCGTTGTAGCGTGTTTGTTTCAATTTTTTATCGTAATGTAAAGATCCGGGTTCGACTACAGCAACATTTACCAGTTGCCATGACGATCCAGATACAGCGGGAATTTTTTTTTTTTTTTTTTTTTTGTTACAGTTAAAAGTTTTTTAGTTTAAGCTTTTTTTCTTTATTGATTGATAAACCTTTTTCAACACTTGTTTGGTATGTTATGTTCACTAATTCTGTTCGTCTGTATGACTCGTTTCGACCTGTCCCGTACTGAGGCTTATTTCACACGTATCGACTTTTCGACGTGCACCGTCTACGACACGACGTCATGTTCTCAAAAACTATGAGTGTCTATGGACTTTCACACGTCACGACCACGACCACACGTGTCGTGAACGGCGCACGTCGAAAAGTCCATACGTGTGAAAATCTGACATATCTGCATTCGTCCATTTAAACTCTCGTTTAGTTTATTCAGTAATTTCTCAGTGACATTAAACAATAACCGCTTTAGGCTCAGATTGTTTTTGTGGAAGTACAAAAATTTTTAATCATTCTCAAAACTTCAATATCCATCACGTTTATCTTTAGTCTTTAATTCCCTAACAATACAAAAAGAAAATTCTCCTCTTTCTTTCAATAAGCTCTAGTTAATGAGAACTTCTTTTCAGATTTTGAGTGCTCATTTACTAGATTTATATTCTTAGAACTCAGCATCCTCATAACATTATCCAAACTGCCTGATTTACTAAAGTGGCAATCCCTTTTAGCGTTATTCATATCTTCAATGACTATAATATTCACTTGAGAGGGTGAATGCTTTTATACAATCATTTAGGCTTTCCAACAAACACCTTCACGCATTCTGAGTCACTCCTTTCTATTTCCTACATCGAGGCATTACTCGTTTGAGTTTACGATATGAGGAGACCAGTTCACTCGGCCATTGGAATTAATACTTGTTCTGAAAGGACGTTCACCTCTCAGTAATGCACGGTGGTGGTTAATTTAGGTTATTTCTCTTTAAACATGGGTATTTAAACAACATCAAAATTTATGTAATGTCTGTTATATTTTCTAAAACGATTTCATCAGCTATGCAAATCTTTAAATGGAAGATAATCAGTTGGAATATGAGATAAAGTATTGCATTTGGTGTTGGATGAATTGTTGATTACGCTATCATCGATTCTTTGCCCTGAGTTTTTGTCTATAACATATAAAACAATTAAAATATTTAATGTCAAGTTTTCTTAAATAAAAATTATCTAGTATTCAGTATCAAACTGTCTCAGATATGAAATTAACGTTTTTATTGTATGATTTGAAGACAATATAAAACCAACTGCCAAGATACCTTAATAAATATTTGCATTTGATATCATACATCGTTCTGATTTATACTGTTTTTACACTCATACATGATACTTTAGATATTTGCACATAAAATATCAAGGCAATACACTTGATATACGACTATTTAGTTTTAGAGTCGGCTTAAACTCTCAGTAAACACTATCAATACCTTTTGTGTTCGTTTAGTGCCCCAGATAATATTTCAGAGTACAAAATATAAAAAATTTCTTTGCAAGTAACAAATCCTTTGTTTATATCCTATTGCCGTTGCATTACAAGGCCAGAAAGATGAATTAATCTTCTTTGCAAAAGGTATAATAAAAGATTAAAGCTGTGGATTAGTTTCGCTTTTGCAATATTCGTTAACTGTGAAGATACAACGCTGTGGATTACGCCCTGCGTCCTCCGCAGCACTAAATCTTCTTAGATGAAGCTTGTAATAAAAAAGAGAAAGGCTTATTCAAAAAAGAAAATGTAGGATGGGAGAGGAAGAGTAAATAAGAAGAGTATGGAGATCAAAAGTGTTCAGAAAGGGGAAAATGTGAAACGGTGAGATGAAGCTGAAAATGAATAAAGACTGGAAGGGAAAGGGAGAAAGCATTTGCTGTATAAAAACTCACCATCTCACTTCCCGCGAAGTGGGAAGTGAGAAACCCCTGGTAGGGGGTCACTTGCGGCAAACCGTCGTTTAATTATTTATTTATTTATTTATTTATCTATTTATTTATTTATTTATTTATTTATTTATTCATTTGTTTATTTATTTATTTATTCATTTATTTATCTATTTATTTATTTATTTATTTATCCATTTATTTATTTATTTATATATTCATTTTTAGGGTGATGTACAAAAGACAAAAAAATATTTATCAATAGGCGAAAGCATATAAATCATGAAATGAAAAAGAAAGGGTAATCAGCAAGATCCTTTCATTTTCCTCAATTCTGTTCTCCTGACTTCCACTCAGTTAAGGTACAAAAGAAATGGGTAGATAATAATGATACGGAACAACTAAGAAATCTCATTTTAATGACTCTGGTTAAAAAAAAAATACTTGCATCATTTTTCCTTCTGCTACCCTCATTCACAATATTCTGAGCGCTGGATCATGCTCATGACCCTTCATATTTCTAGTTTAAACACCATTGCCGCTTCCCACGTTCGTTTACTACTTTGCACCTCCATTAATAAAACCCTCTGTTGATTCTGCCAGTGTCTCACAGTTCTCTGTTCCTGTTATCTTAATTAACACTTTCAATGTAATTTGGTTCATGTGTTCTATTTTAGAAGGTATCGTGAAATCTTATTCATCTTTAGGAAAGGCTCTTCGCGTGATAGTGTAAGCATCATCTCGTATATCCTTGCCAATGTAATTTCGCCTGTATGCTCTTAATTTTGGTTGCTACCAGGTTGTATACCCGAGGGAGAAGGCTTTGCAGAATGTACATAGTCCAATTTCTCTGGACATTGCAAGCTATTGTACTTTGTTTCTCATTTTGCATTAGATGAAGAAAACGTCACTACATAAGTTTGGCTTTTGTGTCTGTTTGTTCGTCATTGTTGTGTTGTTCTCATGCTTCGTTTATGTCTTTTTATATTGTCTTAAGTAGCTTCTTCAAAGTTTCCGTAACAAGTGAGGAGTCTAAATTGAATTTCCAAAAGTTCTGTCTTATCCGGGGAAAATAAAAATAGCTCGATTTTTGAAAAACCACAGCTATCTTTTGGAAAAAAAGTGTAGCCTATGTTATCTAGCATAATTTGTAAGATTAAGATTTAAGAAGAGACTGGTAGTATTTTGATTATTATTAAACATATATATGATATTGAAAGAGAAGGGTATTGCACATAGCCCCAACATGCTAAATCTCTTCCTTTTATCTTTCTTATTTTGTTGAATTATTCTCTCGTTTGGATAATTTAAGCTTAGCCCGAGTTTTATCCTTTCTTCCGCTAATGATTAGAGATTTTCTCTTCCTTTGTCATTTTCGGCGCTGCCAACTGGGAGACAATAAAAAATATACAGTACATACATACATACATAAATTACATACATACATACATACATACATACATACATACATACATACACGCATACATACATACATACATACATACATACATACATACATACACGCATACATGCATACACACATACATACATACATACATACATACATACATACATACATACATACATACATACATACATACATACATGCATGCATGCATACATGCATATACACATACATACATGTACACATACGTACATACATACATACATACATACATACATACATACATACACATATATATACATACATAAGTACGCACAATTCATACATATTGAAAACACTGAACGCACCTCCCATTTTAGCATCAAGTGAATGAAAGGTCGTCTTCGTATCCGCCACAATGCTTCTTATATGCATCTCCCGTGGATTGACTCTTTCCGTCACTGACATCAATCAGTGATCGCGAATCGTATTAAGGACATGATCATTTGGGGGATAACGAGGCATGCATTCCACAGAATTTTTCAAACCCTGAAAAAGAAAGAGCGAAAAAGAAAAAATTATGGTATCAAAGAGGAGTAGAGGGAAAAC
>NC_134790.1:28530802-28550802 GCF_046742065.1 Oratosquilla oratoria
CAGCTTTTTAAATTCAAATGAGTTCAGAAAAAATTCGAATTCAAAATATCTTTGTCTCAAGAAAATGAGAATCTAAATGACGAAATAAGAGAAGTTAGACGTAAACGAATATTAGAGACATTGTTGAATTGTCTTCAGTGAAGTCTAGAATAGTGTAAGCGAAGTCGTCTTCCAGCTTTTCGAATTCACAACATTTTAAGAGAACCGTGATAGCGTGACTGGGGCTTTACTCGCCTTACCCGGACTGTGACTCTCGCTCGCGGTGACTTTGTTTTCCCCGGCGCCGTCTAACAGGGAGATCGAAGTCGACGCGTCGAGGACGATTTGCCAACTTTAAGTCCAACGAAATTCTGCCATACTTTGCTGAGTGCCTGCCTGCAGCTTATCAGCGGAAGTCAGTTCCAGTATAATGTGATACACAAATGTATTAGCATTGAAGAGTATGTCTTAATCATTAATTGCGAATGAATAACTCTCTACTCTACCTACACCTATTTCTATTCTATTTCTCTGTATACGTGTGTGTGTGTGTGTGAGATTGCGTGTATGTTTGTGTATAAGTGTGTGTATGTATTATTGTGTGTGTGTGTGTGTGTGTGTGTGTGTGTGTGTGTGTGTGTGTGTGTGTGTGTACATGTAATAGTCAATGTATATATAAAAAGTCTATGAGTAGAATGTGATTTGTAGATATCATTATATTTACATAAAATATAATTGCCTGTTATTTATCAATTTACAAGTCAATAAGATTTTTTTATTTTATTTGATATTCATCCTTAATCACTAGCCCACGTTTCTCTCTCTTTTTTTTCGTTACTTAATCTTTTTCTAATTTCTTTACGGTTTAGATCTCTTCTATTTCAGATGTGTACGTGCAACTTTACTATGTAAATTGTCCATTAAAAGTTTTCTTTTTCTGTTTAACTGCAAATCACTCCCTCGCTTTTTTTCGTTTCAGGAAAAAAGGTTTCTGTTTTTGCTGGTCATTTTCTTCTCAGATTATTTCTAGTACACGCGCACACACGTATTCATATGCACACACACACACACACACACACACACACACACACACACACACACACACACACACACACACACACACACATACACATACACATACAGATACAGTGTATGTATACATGGTAGTGTGCATACATAATCATAACAGGTAAACATATATGCTATGTATGCAACTCGCACATATGTATATATATATATATATATATATATATATATATGTGTGTGTGTGTGTGTGTGTGTGTGTATGTATATATATACACGCATATATATATATATATATATATATATATATATATATGTATATATATACATATGTGTATATATATATGTATATATATATATATACATATATATGTATGTGTATATATATATATATATATATATGTATATACATACATGTATATGTATGTATATATGTATATACATGTATATAAAAGATTGGAATCGACTGCTGTTCATCACAGTAAGTCCTGCTTGCATTCAAATGTAGGAAAAGCGGATCCATCGCCTGATTGCTTGACAGCTGTATATGAATATTTACCAACTCATATGCAAATGGCGCCCACCCCGAGTGTTGGAATGCTCTCTTGCTCTCCCCCCTGGCGTCTCCTTCCCTGCTCCCTGGGGGAAGTCAAAAGAGAAGTTCCTTGCCTGCTTGCCTTCTTGCCTGCTTGCCTGCTTGCTTGCCTGCTTGCTTGCTTTCTCATTTTCGGGTCTGGCATAGAAAATGTGGGTCAAAAGGTAGAAGGACAAGGGGAAGATAAAGAAGAAAGAAGAGGAGGACGATATTGGTGATGAAGATGATGGTAATGGTGGTGGTGGTGGTGATGATGATGATGATGATGATGATGATGATGATGATGATGATTATAATGAAGAAGAGGAGGATAATGAAGAAATGGTGGAAATGAAGAAGATATTGAAATAAAGAGAAGAAAAAGGGTATGGTGAACACATAAAGGAAAAAATAAGAGGGGAAGAAAAATATGATAAGTAGATAAGTGAAAAGAAGAGGAAGTAGGGAATAAAGATGACAAACATGAAGATAAAAGAAATAAGGAATAGAAAAAAAAGAGAAAAAATAGATGAAGGCAAGAAAGATAATAAAGATAAATAAGAGGAAGTTAAATTATACAGAAGAAATATAGGACAAGAAAAAAGCAAATAAATAAATAATCTGCTAGCCACTCCTCCGATTTTTCCCCATCCTCTCGAAATCCAAAATCCCAGCCCATGTATTCCCGGCCGAGATAAATCTTCATCGGCCATGGCAGAATTGTTTATGCCTCGCCAAGATGGCTGCCTCGACTACACTTCTTTCTGATCGCCAGTCTCTTTGCTAAGCCGAGAATCGTTGGTCTGCCTCCTTTCATTTGTCGGATTATGGTAAGACGGGACCCCCCCCCCCCACTACACCACAAACCCCCAACACACTTTGCAGGAATTAAAGATTCGTGTCTGTATCTGTGACCTCGGGTTCAGACATACTACTGTAGCGTTTTCCTAACCCTCAACCCCCCACCACCTACCTCATAATATACGTATATACACATACATGGACAGTACATATACATGTCCATATACATATACATATGCATATACCTATACATACACACTCACACACACGCACACACACACAAACACGCACACACACACACACACACACACACACACACACACACACACACACACACACACACACACACACACACACACACACACACACACACACACACACACACACACGTATATGTATATCTATTGTTTCTGTGAATACTATTCAATTTGATCTAGCTGAGGAACACATCTGGAATGGAACGATCGGTCAAGGAGTCATCTTGTCCAGTCCTAATAAAATAATTTATCCAAAAAATACCTAAAAGAAAGTTGTTATGGATGGTAAAGGGTTCATATGAAAAGTATGGCTATAAATTAATCAGAAATGATAATGAAATAACAATCATAGATTATTTAAGTGCAATATTTCGGAGAAAGCAAATAATATTTTAGATCTAATAGCTTATTCATTTTCTCATTGATATAATTGCTTTGTTACATATTCGTCATATGTCGAAGGTCTATCACCAAGAGTTTCCATGGTTACCAATTGTAAACATTGTCTGTCTAAAAAATGCTAATCTGAAATAGGAGTCGGCCATTGCACAAGCAATAACACTTATCTCTTTCACTTGATTTGATTATTTTTAATCTAGTCAAACTGACACCAAATGATTTATTCCCTTAAGAGAAACATCTTCCGAAGTTAAAGTTGATATTAGATGTAAGAAGTAAAAAGGCAAGAACTGAATAGATTTAGTAAATAGACTTAGTAACCATGTAGTGAGCGCTGAAACTATTTTTTTTTTTTTTTAAAGAGAAGGTTAGATAACTTATGAGGATGATAAGTAGTAATGGACATAGAACTGCCTAGTGTAGGCCTTGTAGTCTCTTCCAGTCTCCTTCCTTCTTACGTTCTTATTCAAGATTTTTTGCGTTTTTGATTGGGTTTTGATTCCACGATATACGTCATCCATCTTCAAACAGGTTTTTGGTGACGAAGGCGTTGATATGACAAGAAGGTGTCTTGCGTCTGTCTTGTGAGTTTATGGCGACGTGTTCTCGGGGCAGAAGGAGTTCCTTCCTTGTCTGCTTCCTTCAGAAAGGATTCCCATCTGACAGAATACCTTCAGAGGAATGGCGTTGGCTCACCGTTTTCCGCAATCTCTTCCTGATCTTCTTTTATTCTTTCTCTCCTCCCACCCTTTCCATGTCATCCTGCTATTCTTCTTTATTCTCAACTTTGGACTATGGACTAGCTATAACAGAGCGTTCGCTTGTGTAGGATTGGTTTTTGTGTAAAGGGAAGAGATGTCTGTAGGAATATGATATGATAGTTATTTATAAAAGGGGTCTATTGCTACTGAGCACTTTAAGGACTATTTATTAGAACTTGTGTCTTGGTTTATTTTATTTTACCTCCATCGATATGGTGTTTGCGTCCTCTCTTGCTTCTCATAATCCAGTCTTGTTATTTTTCTACTTTTCTTTGCAAACATATACGTCATGTTTTGTAAAACGAAGTAGCTAGACTCTGGGAGAGAGAAATCTGTACTAATTTTACTCTCGTCTTACTCTCATTACTCACTCTCATCTCACTCGTCCCTTCCACTCTTTCCTACCCTGTAGTGAAGTGTTTCTCAACCTTTTCCACTCCATTTCCCCCTTTCACGAACTCTCATCATTTTCTCCCAAATTCCACAAAAAAAAAAAAATGTTGATGAAGAGAAAATCTTTGTTTCATTACAAAGTTGACAATCATAATAATCATCTATTTGATAGATTTTTGTGATATGCTTAACTTACCTCAACAGACTACATCATACAGAAATGTGTAACTTGTAACAGCAGGTCATGCTTCCCCCTTAAATTCTCGTCATGGCTCCCCTGGGGGGCACGGACCCCGTGTTGAGAACCGCGGCTCACGTCTCTCAGGTAACGTTTCTTCTTCTCAACTTGTACGTTCTCTTCTCCAACTCTCAATGTCACCCACACACAGTTTCGCTTGCTTGATATCTTAACAACCATGAGCCTTTATAGCTTCATACCACCCAATCATCCACGTTTCTCTTAGTCTAACTCTTGCTCTCACTACAGGTTCATGAATCCTTTGAGGGTACTTGTCTCCATCCATTCTCATAGCATGACCAGACCACCTCGGGCTGCCATGCTCGATGCTTTTTCCTAGTCCTCTATGTATCCTTGTTCTTTCACAAATTCTATCTTTCTTTGTTCTGTCATCTTATGTAACTTCGTGCATTGTACGTAAGCATCTTATCTCCAATAGCTCCACATTATTCATTTTGTATTTATAACCCAAGCCTCACTCCAATATATAAAAGTTGACGTAACAATTGATTCGAACATTCTTTTCCTTACAAAGGCTTTACAAAGAAGGAGCATGCCGACAAGAGACCTTTTGGTCCATAACTAGGTCGGATGCGAAAATATATAACAATGATAAATAAATGAATAAAATAAGAATTATGATACAGTAATATAAATAATAATAAACAAAACAAATAAACGAATACCTAGGTATAATGAAATAATAAACAAACAAGTAAATAGTAAATAAAAATGAATTGACATATAACTAATAATAAATGAAAATCAAGCAAATAACAATAAAGAAACCAACAAATAATAACAAACTAATAACACTCAAGGTTCCTTTTGTCATATCTCCTTTCCCTTATTCTATGGGTAATAGCTTTTTTGAATTTCTTCTTTCATGTATGTCTTTTACCGCTTACCCAAAACCCTCTGGCTTCTTCATTCTCTTTACAAATCAACTCGACATGAACTTTGTCCTTCCCTCTTGGAAAATATTGTAAACTTACTCTTGAACACATTAGGGTTGAATCTTCTCCAACGTACCTTTCCATGTTCACTCGCCAAACCCTGAACGTAATGTTTTGACCCTCTTATAAGAATATTATCACTCACATACACAAAAAACTTTATACCACCTATTTTCGTCGATTTTCTTCCAATTTCAATCCGTCATCCATAGCTCATATTTTCACCTCTCACATTACTCTGACCACATACAAACTAAATAACTATGGTAACATCACGCAACACTTCGTCAAACAGCATCAAACATCTCGATTTCATTATGCCCTACTTTTGCAAAAGCTTCCCATTCCGCAAAAACACAAGAGAATTTTTTTTTCCTCAAACCTTTATGCCTTTACCTCTTGTACATTTCATTTTTTTTTTTTCAGTTTTGTTCGACCGCTTTTTCCTCTTCCTCCACCTCTGTGTCCTCCTCCTCTATTTCTCTTTTCTAATCCTCATCCTCCTTTTCCTCTTCTTCCTCCTCCTCCTTTTTATTTTCCTCTTCCTCTTCTGCATCCTCCTCTTCTTCCTCTTGCTCTTCCCCATCCTCTCCTTCCTACATCTTCTCTTCCTCTTCCTCACCCTCTTTATGCTCCTCCTCTTTACCCTCCTCCTCGTCTTCTTCCTTCTCCTCCTCCTCACCTTTCTTCTTCTCCTCCTTATTCTCTTCTTCCTCCTTCTGTTCCTTTTCCTGTACCTCACTCCCCTTCTTCAGACTCGTAACTTCTCCCCAGCGTCTAAACTGAGACCACAGGAAGAGCTTGGATACCTCAGCGATTTGACGGTGAGCAGGAAATGTAATTGCAAGAATCAAATTTGACGTTGTCTTCCCGGCGAGAGACAGTCCGGGGAGTTATGTCCGGAATCCAACTTACTTCACAGACGCACGAAGGCAAGCGTGTGCATGCATAAGGATATGCACTCTAGCGTGTATCACATTGGTACACAGACACACAGACACACAGACACACACACACACACACACACACACACACACACACACACACACACACACACACACACACACACACACACACACAAATGGAATTTGGGAAAAGCAAAAACAGAATAACAGGAGCATATAAATTGAGAGAAGAAGGAATAAAAAAAGTAGAAAATGAGAAGGACCTGGGAGTCATTGTTATGAATAATATGTCACCTGAGAAACATATAAATAAGATTTTCGGAGAGACTTATAATCTAATAAGAACGATCAAAGTTGCATTTACATACCTGGATGAAGAAATGGTGAAGAAAATCCTAATCACCCTGATAAGACCAAGATTGGAATATGCAGCAACGATATGGTCACCAAGTACAAAAAAAATGTATAAAAAAAACTTGAAAGAATACAAAGAGCAATTACAAAACTGGCACCAACACTCTCAAAACTATCATATGATGAGAGACTAGAAAAACTTGAACTACAGACACTAGAGCAAAGAAGAGAGAGAGGAGATTTGATAGCTATTTACAGAATCATGAAAGGCATAGAAATTACTGATAGAGAGAATCTGATAAAATGGGATGACAGAAATACAAGAGGACACGGAAAGAAAATAAAAAAAGACAGCTATAGAAGAGATTTGAAAAAGAACAGCTTTCCTCACAGAGTAATAGACAGTTGGAACAAGTTAGATGAGAAAGTGGTGTGTGCAAAAACAATACATGAATTTAAAAATAGTTTAGATAAAATGAGATATGAAGACGGGACCCCACGAGCATAGCTCCCCTTCCCGTAAAATACAACTAGGTAAATACAACTAGGTAAATACACACACACACACACACACACACACACACACACACACACACACACACACACACACACACACACACACACACACACACACACACACACACGTGTAATAGTAAATTTACTACTCCCGTTCCATAGTTCAGTTAGTAAGAGCATGAAATGACATCAGTAACCTTAAGTGACATCTAATGATGTGCGAGTAATATTTGCCCTAAAGCTTATCAGACGAAATACTGAGAGAGCTTGTGAAAGGAAAGGGAAAACTTGTGCACAGGTGCGTCTTCCATGTTCGCATCTCCTGTAGTTGTTGTTGAAACCCAAGATTGTATAGTTTCTGCGGCAATTGCTTGTAATAGCTACCGTGTCTAGATCATATATATGTGTATATATATACATATGTGTATATATATACATATATATATATATACATATATATATATATATAGGTATATACACACTGCCAGTCATTTAATGATAGACATCATATCTTTTTAACACAAACAATTCAATAATGATCAATGTCGATGCATACACGTCTTTAATACAAGCTTTTTATAAATATTCACATCGACGTCATTGCTCGAGTTTTTCTTCTTGGGCATATTGTGTTTCTTGTGATTCGTTTATGTAAAGTCGAAGTATTCTTTTAGTTTTATTCATATATATATATATATATATATATATATATATATATATATATATATATATATATATATGTATTTGTCATGGTGATTCACTGCAACTCAAAAACAAATTAGTAGATAAACAAATAAACACTTACATTATTAATGAATGAATAAATCTATAAGTAAATAAATAAACACATAAATAAATAAATATATAAGTAAACATGAACAAAAGAATTAGATAAATGAATAACTAGATAGACAAGCAAACAGATAAACAAATGAATGAATAGAAAATAAAACAAATAGATGAATAGATACACGATTAATTGGCAATAATCAAGGAGTTTCTTCGTCTAAAAATGGATAGAAACTCCCTATTGCTATAAATGTTGATATTCCCAACATTCTCACAATATAGAAATATATAGCAAAGGATTTGGACCGAAATAGCGTTCGCCCTGAGCACAAATATCAATTCAGGTTGTCTGGCAGACGATCAAATAAATTCACCATTTGAAACTTGTTTACATTGCAGTGATCGTTTTGCAAGCCTGCATGTGGTATGGCCGACAGACAAAGCTGACCTGGGGCATATCACCTCTAGGAAGGCTCATATTTTGTTGTTCTTGATGTTGTATTGATACAGTTGTATGTACAGGAAATGTATGTACTTTGTTTTTGTTATACTAATACAATCTTATGAGATCGCATTGATGGACATAATTTGATTCGTGACTCACAGCATCGGTTTTCCAAGGGTAAATCATTTGTAAATAATCTTTTTACAATAATGCCTTCAAGGCGTCGGATAACAATGATAGGTACGTTATTTACCTTGACTTTAGAAAAGCTTTCGACATAGTGCCTCACCAGGAACAAATAAATAAAGTCAACTCCCATGACATAGGAAGAAAAGTGAATGGATTAAAACTTGAGTCAGTGACAGAAATCAGCGGGTAATCATAAACGATGTAAAATCCAATTAGGGGGTGTTTCTAGTGGTGTTTCCCATGGCTCGTTTATCTCTTGTCATTCATTATCTATATAATTGACTTGAACAATTATATTAATAGTGATGATAGTAAGCTTAAGGATGGAAACTAAAATAGGACACCTAATTATGTCAGGAAAAGATGCCCAGGAAGATCTTAACAAAATTGTTCACATGATCGGTGAAATGGCAAATGGACTTCAATATCTCAAAGTGCAGCATGTTAGACGTAGGTTTACACAATCTAGAAAACAGGTATATTTAGATAACACTTTTTTTTAGAGAAATATGAACGCGAGAGACTTGGGAGTTCTAGTGAGTTCTGAAATTAAATCCAGGAAACAGTGCATTAGCGCCAGAATAAGAACCAACAGAGAATTAGGTTTCATTACTAGGACGCCTGTAAATAAAAGTGCAGAGGTAGTTATCAAACTCTATCTGGCGTTAGTTAGATCTATCCTTGACTATGCGGTACACTTTACTAGAATCAGTGTAAAGTAGAATGACAAAATGATACATGGCCTCAAAAAAAAAAAAAAGAAAAAAAAAAAGAGCTAGGCACCTTTTAATACACTCTTCGGAAAGACACTGAGTGCGGGGTGATTTGATAGGGATGCTGAAGTGGATCAAAGGCGTTAACAACAGACACAAGGTCATCATATTAAGACAACAGAGTAGGACTCGCAGTAATAGATTTAGATAGGAAAATTTTAGATTTACGAAGGAAATAGACAATAATTGGTTTACTAATAGGGTCGTCAACGAATGGAATAGACTTAATGAAGATGTAATGAGCGCTGAAACTATCAGTTCTTTTAAGAAAAGGTTAGAGCACAAAATTCCGCTGTGTTCCAACACGTCAGTACCAAGAATCACAGTCTTGACTGGGACAAGGCCAAAATTTTGTTTAAGTCCAACTGTAGTTTTAGAAGAAAAATTGTTGAATCAGCCTTAATCGAAGAATGTCCGAACTTGAACATCTCCAAAGGTCAATGGTCCCCGGACATAATCTCACGGCTAGCTGTGAGCCGCTTGGTTAAGAATTATCACCCTCCTGACCCTGCTTCCCGCCCGCTTCACTCCTGACCTCACACCTCCACCCACACATCCCCTCACCTCTGAATACTCCCTGCGTGACGGGTTGTCCTGTTTTAGCTCTGCGTGTTCCCCTTCTACTCACATCTCAATTGTACTTATGTCTCTGCAAATTCTTGTAATCTGTACTTTCCTGAAGAGGGCTATAGCTATTAGCCGAAATATAAAAGTTACACTTTCTTCTAAAGTTTCCTTTTATTCCGACTGTGGGTTCTTCGTGATTAATATGTGTGTGTGTGTATATATATAAATATGTACATATATAATATATGTATATATATATAATATATATATATATATGTATATATATGTGTATATATATGCATATGTATATATAATATATTGATATATATATATATATATATATACATATATATATATATATATATATATATATATATATATATATGTTTAGTATATCGTAGATTAGTTTCTGGCAGATACGAGTATTGGTGTAGAACAAATGATGACTAGAGAATTCCAAATTGGTTAGGTGCACAGGAATGCGAGATGGCTTCATCCCGACTCTAAATAAATTTATTTGGGGGCAACGAGAGCGAGATCGTAACACGAATGGAAACATGAAATATTCGATGGTGTGAATGACCTTGCATGACCCGAATAGAATCACCTGGCGTCGGGCAGATTAAAAGCAGTAAAGAGTCTCATGGCGACAAAGATGTTGATACGTGGATCTCTGCCATATTTTTATATTATTTATCTCTTTATTTATCTAGCTATCTATTTGTTTATTTATTTATAACATGGCTGAAAATACAGCTTTCTATCTTGCCAATTGGTCTTACTTTCAACGAAAAAAAAAATAATCGAATTTTCTATTCCCTTTGCATTGAAAATATTATCATTTTCTAAACGATTGTGTCTTTCAATGTAGTCCTCAATCAGACTCCATCAAATCTCCCGATTTAGTTTAACTTATTGTTTTATTGAGACAGAAGGCTTTCAAATATCATTATTGATTACATATGACAAGAAAAGGTACCGGTATAGTTCTGGTAACTAGTGGATACACACAGGATATTATCCGGCGGGATCTCGGATCTGGGAATTCTTTGTGCATTATAAAAGGATACATGTAGACCTCTGTGCCAAATTGCTACAGATCTATTGAGATATGGGAATGCTGTTGAAAAAAAAAAAGATAAAGAATAAATAAGTAAATAGAAATATAAAAAATATTTGAAAAAATAAATAAATAGATATATAAAAATAATAGGAAAATGTATAGATAAATATATAAATGCATAAAGAAACAGATAAATATATAAGTAAATAAATGAATAAACAAATACATTAACAAATAAACAAACCTATACATAAACAAATAGATTGACAAATACTTAGATGAATAAATAAAACTGGTAAATGTATAAAATAAATCAATAAGAAAAAATTCTTATTGTATTGTTTCTCATATTTCGTATCAGTTGTAGTGCATCGCTGTGGCGGGTTGCGTTCAATTTCACTCCGGTCAACACAGAGCTGAGTTTGATTTAAACACAAGCACACACACACACACACACACACACACACACACACACACACACACACACACACACACACACACACACACACACACACACACACACACACACACACACACACACACACACACACACACACACATGCACACACGCACACACACACATGCACACACGCACACACACATGCACACACACACGCACACATACACGCACACATACACACACACACACACACACACACACACACACACACACACACACACACACACACACACACACACACACACACACACACACACACACAGCTTTCCTCACAGAGTAATAGACAGTTGGAACAAGTTAGATGAGAAAGTGGTGTGTGCAAAAACAATACATGAATTTAAAAATAGTTTAGATAAAATGAGATATGAAGACGGGACCCCACGAGCATAGCTCCCCTTCCCGTAAAATACAACTAGGTAAATACAACTAGGTAAATACACACACACACATACACACACAGATACACACTAAGACACATCTAGTCACATCAGCTGTTTTGATCATATTTGTTCTTTAACAAATATACAGTATGTTATCAAACTCTTCCTTCATCTTCTGGTGAATGATGAAAATATTTTATTATCTTTTTTGCAGGTAAGCCTTGCTTTTGGAGGAGGAAGTGGACCTTGAGAAACGAGGTGAGTGAGGGGGACATGTGTTCAACTGGAGATCAAGCTGTTGGAGGGATTAGGTTGGCCTTCAGAGTTTGGGGAAGGAGTCGGTGTGCGGGACGACAGGGGTTAGGGATGTAACCAGGAAGAGGCCAGGTTTGAAACATGTATATATATATATATATATATATATATATATATATATATATATATATATATATATATATATATATATATATATATGCAAAGTAGACCACTTGAAAAAAGAAACTAACGAAGCAGATCTCTTTCGTATATTACAGCCAGTACTTTTTGCACTGAAGATGTAATATACGAAAGCGCTCTGCTTCGTTAGTTTATTTTTCCAAGTGGTCTCATTTGTGGTCTTATTAGCATATACATATATATATATATATATATATATATATATATATATATATATATACTGTGTATATATATATATATATATATATATGTATGTATATATATTTGGAACATTAATCTCTTAATATTTTGATAGTACTGAAAATATCTAGTTTTCCTTCGTTATAACTGGAATTAGAACCCATAAACATAAGATATACAACTAAGAAAAAGAACAAAGGTGACTGAAAGATTTGAGCTATTCAAGTTTGTTCGACTAGTGTGGATTTGCTCAACTTAAACAGACTAATTATAACAAAATCTGATTTTTTTGCATGGCCTTCAATCCGGAGTTAACGGTGATAGTTCTCTTATATGAGGCGTCCAGAAACAGAGGGGCATCCCTGCCACTTTTACTGGTGTCGAGTTGAGCACGAATTGCGTTAGGCGTAAGCCTCCTCTATATAATCCGTGCTTAACTCGAAACCAGTAAAAGTGGCGGGGATGCCCCTCTGTTTCTGGACGCCTCATGTTATCTTGTCTGACGTCAGATGATTTTTACTGGGTTGAAGAAGTCTCTTATAGATAAAGTCTATCTTCCTTTACCCTTGGTCAGCGTCAAATTTTATTATAGATTTTTATTTTTTTATGGCTGTTTACAAGGATTATCATAGAAGAAAGCTAAAGATAAATGTGGGTAAAAGTAAGGTGATGAGATGTACAAGGGGTGAAAGTGGCAGTAGACTGGAAGTGAGCATTAAGGGAGAGCGACTGGAGGAAGTGGATAGTTTTAGATTCTTGGGTGCAAATGTGGCAGGGAAAGGCGGAGTGAAAGTGGAGGTAGAATGTAGATTGAGAGAAGCGAGTAAATGCCTTGGTGGATTAAAGAGTGTAATGAGGAATAGACATTTGGGAATGGATGCTAAGAGGAGACTGTATAAAGGAGTGATTGTGCCAACAGCACTGTATGGGGCAGAAACATGGAACATAAGAGAGGAAGAGAGAAGGAGTTTGAATGTGTTTGAGATGATGTGTCTGAGAAGTATGATGGGGGTTACTAGACTAGATAGAGTGAGAAATGAGGAGGTGAGGAGGAGAACAGGGGTGGAAAAGGAGCTGGGAGATAGGGTTGATGAAAGAATATTAGGATGGTTTGGACACATGGAAAGAATGAGTGAAGAAAGACTAGTAAAAGAGGTGTGGAAGGCAGATGTGGAGGGAGTGAACATGAGGGGACGTCCTAGGATGAGGTGGATGGATGGGGTGAAGGGGGCTTTGGGGAAGAGGGGAATGTCTGTTGAGGAAGGACGGGAAAGGACAGAAGACAGGGGTGAATGGAGAATGGTTGTATATGGATGATGTTGTGATTGCATGAGGTGGAATGGGCGGGGGGATGGGGGTGAGGTAGTATGTGTGAGCAAAATTTGACGCAGCCCGAAGGGATTTCTCCCCGTCCTCTCATTTTCTGCATGGGGGGACGGAGAGGGGGGTCGCCGATTTAATGAAGCGGCCTTGCTGTGGATGTGCTGTGTCTTGCGACACTGCTTCTGACCCAGGGCAGTGGACAAGGTGCAGGGATGACCCGTCACTCAGGAGGTGCTAAGATAAGAGGGAGGGTGGAGGGGTGTGGAGTGTATTCAGGGATGGAATGGGTGGGAATGATTTTATGCCTTTTTCTTTTTGGCTACCCCCCTTGTAAGGGGGAAAAAGCCTTGGTATATGTATGTATGTATGTATGTATCATTTCTTCTTTCCTATTTCCCTCTTGTTCCTCCTCTTCTCCAGTTCCAATTATTCATTTTATTATCCTTCTTGTCCTCCATCTTCAAATCTTGATTCTCCTCTTCCTCCCCTTTAGCATCCTCTCCTTCCTCCTCTTCCTTCTATTCCTGTTCTTCTTCTTCCTCTTCCTCATCATCTTCATTCTCCTCCTTCTTCACCCCAAACCCTTAATTCTCCCCCTTCTCCTCCTCCTTCTCCTCCTTCTCCTCCTTCTCCTCCTTCTCCTCCTCCTCCTCCTTATCTACTTCCTTCTGATTCTCCTCCTTTTCTTTATCTTTTTATTCTTTCTCCTCCTCCTTCTTCGTCTTTCCCTTCTCCTCCTCTCCCTTTTATCTATCTTCCTATTCGTCTTCCTCCTCCTCCTTTCCTTACTTATCCTAATTCTGCTCTTCCTCCTCTTCTTTTATCTTTCTCTTGCTCCTCTTCAGCTTCCTCCTCCTTTTCCTGTACCTCCTCCTCCTCCTCCTCCTCCTCCCCCTCCTCCTCCTCCTACTCCTCCTCCCAGTAGACCAAATACAAAGCCGCGAACTTAAAGCCTCGCCAAGATGCAGCCGACCGAGAAGGCCGGCATCATGATTTGTCATTCCGTAGAGAAAATGGGAACCACATCGTTTTTTCCTAATAAACGGGAGAGTCCGTGAACTCTCACGATTATTTTTTTGTCTTTTGAGGCTCGTGAGAGTGGTAAATGGTCTTGTCTCGTAGTTATGACACTTCACTCTTATTAATAAGGAAACTTACCCTGACGAGCTTCATCCATCACAACATGTCTTGGCCAACTTCGTTTCAGTGCTCATTTTTTTTTTCAATTTCTTTTAGATTAAGTTTCCTTTTATAGCAGTAGAAAAGGGTGCGATACCCTCTGAAAAGGATCAAGGATGATATAGTATCCACCGCTGTTTTCCTTAGAAACAGTTTGTCGGTTGACGTTGTTATTGAGGTTTGTTAGTTTCTTTCTTCAATCAGACGTCAGACACAAGTGCACAAAAACACACACAAAAAAGTTAAACAAAGTAAATTCAGACATGTAAACTAAATGCACACACACACACACACACACACACACACACACACACACACACACACACACACACACACACACACACACACACACACACACACACACACACACACAAGCATATATATGTATACACGTATAAATGTGTGTACAGTATGTATATATATATATATATATATATATATATATATATATATATATATATATATATATTTTTCAACCACAAATCACTTTTAATTCCATGCCATCGCAATCGAGACTGAGAGTCGCTCGAAGGAGGCATCCGTTGGAAATTGAAACGTGGACGAGCCGAGGATTCGAACCCAGCTAACCCGTAACAAAGTTACAGTGACGTAAACCAATACGCTATCAAGAGAGATATGTAAGTTGAGTATGACTTTCTTATATTTGTATGCTTGAATTACATACACCTACACGAAATATCGCGTTCAACCCACCTCCGCCATGATAGAGAATTGGATAGTATGTGCACGTGGGAAAGATATTAATTGATCACTGGGAACCATTCAGTGTGTATGTATAAACTTTCCCACGTGCACATGGTATCCAATTCTCTATAATGGCGGAGGTGGGTTGAACGCGATATTTCAACATAATGATGTGTGTGTGCTTGTGTGTGTGTGTGTGTGTGTGTGTGTGTGTGTGTGTGTGTGTGTGTGTGTGTGTGTGTGTGTGTGTGTGTGTGTGTGTGCGTGTGTGTGTGTGTGTTTGTGTGTGTACGTGTGGGTGTCTGTCTATATTTGTTTGTGCGTATGTGAAAATGTGCATTCATACGTCTTCATGTCTGTATTTCTATATGTACTTGTTTTCACTTAGACCCTTGAATTTTACGTATATGTACGTCACATATACATATATCTACAAATTCAAAAGGGACGTGGATGTAATCAAAATGGTAACAACCTACACAAATAAGCATTCATGAGCCTTATTTACGTCACCCTGTTGTTTAATGTGACCATGATGCGAGTGCATGGAGGCTGTTTGCATAATTCTGTCATGACAGTGTATCACAGCTACCCTCTGCTGTGAGCTCTGACCCTTTCGCATCGGGTAACGATTTTCCTTTCGTTCAGATATCACAAATATATATTATTCAACTTGACCCCAACTTCCCCTCTTCCTCCCCTCCTCCTCCCCCTCCTACTCCTCCCCTCCCCCTACCCCTCCTCCTCCTCCCCTCCTAACTCTTGTTGAAAGAAATCACGTGGAGCAAGCTGTATTCAGATCAATAGGAAGAAGGATCTTTTCGAAGGTGCCAGACCATTGTGGGTGACTGGACTCTCTTTAGTACAAGAATAGGTTTGTTAGAAGGTGACATCACTGTAGGGTGACTGGATTCTAGCATAGGAATGGACTTCTTAGAAGGTAGTCCATTGTGGTTGAATGAACTCTTTTTAGCACAAGAATGGGTTTCTTAGAGGGCGGCAGATCATTGTGGGTGACTGGACTCTCTTTAGCACAAGAATGGGTTTTTAGAAAGATGACAGAGCATTGTGGATGACTGTACTCTCTTTAGCACATTAATGAGTTTCTTAGGTGACAGAGAGTTGTAGGTGACTGGACTTTCTTTAGCACAAAAAATTATTTATTAGAAGGAGACAGTATTTTTTGTGACTGGACTCTTTAGCACAAGAATGGATTACTTAGAAAGAATGACAGCATTGTAGATGACCGAGCTCTCTTTAACACAAGAATTCTACTTCATGATTGTCTCTCAAGGTCATCTGAGACCAAATCAAGGTCACTTTGGCTACTGTGATTGGCAAGATAATGATTAGGTCACTCTAACCCCTCCAAGTCGATGAAATTCTTTACAGATCTTGTTCCTGATAATGAGGGATAATTTAATTCTTTTGATGGGCAGAGTTAAGAGACAAGGACGCAAGGGTCTGTTCCTCTGGTGATTGGAATCGCCTGCGAGGAACCAGGACTATAAGAAGTTTCCTTGGAGAGGAGTTTCTAATCTTCGTTCAGTTATACGACCCCCAATCATACATCTTCAACCGTATGATCGCGACCATACTGGTTTTAAAGAATGTTTATAATATGATATTGTATATTACTGTCTGTCGGTTGAGCAAAATTAAAGTATAGGTTTAATTAATTTCAAAGTAAAAGAGATGATTCCAGACTGGAGAAAAAAGACAATTAGCATAGTTATATTTTATTCTAATGTTATGAATCTGATGAGCATGGCGGATCCTAATGTAAAACTGGAAAGACAATTATCATAAGAACATTTCATCATAATGATACAATTTTGATATTTTGGAAGCGTGGAGACACCGGTATTGGGGAAAGGTGGGCATAGGGATTCCCATAAACTGAATAAAATCATCCGTCGGACACACATGCACGCGCACACACACACACACACACACACACACACACACACACACACACACACACACACACACACACACACACACACACACACACACACACAAACCAAACAAACAAGGAGGAGCATAATCAAACAAGCAAACAATCTCCCAGGCAGGCAGTCCACGTTCCGGCCCCTTTCTCGGTGCCTCGGAGCTGTCGCTGTCAAAACCGACGTAACGTCGTATTCAGCTCGTCGGCCACACGTCGATACGTGAGGTGATATTATGACACAGGATGGGCTGTCTCGAGTCTTTTGTCTCCCGTTGTCAGAGTCCAAGTCCCTTGCCAACACAATGGCAAGCTCATCTTCGTATAGACTGGTCTCCGGGGCGTGAGGTTTCAGCCCTCTTTCTTTTAGTTTAGTTTATTTATTTATTCATTATTCATTTATTTATTTATACATACATACATACATACATACATACATACATACATACCTACATATATATATATATATATATATATATATGTATATATATATATATATGTATATATATATACATACATACATATCTATTTTTATATATATTTTTGATGCTGTGCTGAGATCCTTCCGGGTATTAAAGCGTCTTAATTGAATAAAAACGTATTATGCTAAATGTGTCTGAAGATGTTAAAGAAGTAAATCGAAATATCGTTAGACCCTGTTTACACTAGCGGTTTGAACCGCACGGAAACCACGGCAGTACCGCAGAAACAAGGAAAACCTGCATGGTTTTGTGTGAACTCCTTTGACTTATATTGTAATTGAACCGCGCGGTTGAAACCGCTAGTGTGAACAGTGCCTTAATTTTCTCATTGCGGTGATTCCTTTTGAATAAAATCGTCTAGTATTAGAATGAAATTAGTGAGGCAGAAACTTCAGTGGATGGTTTTATAGTGTATTTTCGATTTATAATATCTTGCTGTAAACAAATATGCATACTTGAAGATCTGTCGACGTGATCAAAAGCGTACTGGTCACTCATTCGTGTATTTGTGGGTTCGAATCCCGCACTCCTTTCCGATTCCCAGCCACAACAGCCCAGTTCCATAATAGGGCGAAGGTGATGGTTTCGGCCGTTGCTACTCAGCGCCTCCTGGCGTAGGTTCTTCGTCTTCCTACACCATCACCATCACTATCATAATTTTTCTGTATGTAATCTTAGAGTTTTTATCGTATTTGAGTTTATTTAGATGTATTTCAGTTCCGTAGAAATCTGTGCTAAAACTCACATTCATTAAATCATTCAAGAGTATTTCTTTTTCGTTGAAATCACTTCTGAAAATCTATTTCATTTCAATTTGTGGTTGGAGTGACAGTGTTTCTGATTAATCATGCTTGATATACATCGTAATACTTTAAATGATACAAACTGTAAAACCTCAGATTATCACATTTCATTCCACTCTTAATAATTTATGCATGTGTAAGGAACAAAAACACACACATAAACGCGCGCGCGCGCGTGCGGGGCCGGTCGGGGGTTCTTAAGGGCTGGGGTCCCTTCGAGACCGGGTCTCCTTAAGAGCTAAGGTTTCTCCGGAGCCAGATTTTCCTTTTGAGGCCGGGGCTCCTTAGGAGCCGAGATTCTTAAAGTCCCGGGGCTCCTTCCAGTCTGGAGTTTTCTTAGGAGGCGAAGTTTCCTTGCATGCTGAGGTTTCTTTCGGGATTCTCCTCCTGGGCCCTTTTTTTTTTTTTTTTTTTTTTCGTGGAAGGGGTTCCTTTGGTACCGGAAAGTATTCAAGTGTCGGGGTTCCCTGTGAGGCCGGGGTTCTTTTGTGGGGCCGGGGATTATTTTTTCTTTTACCCCGAGAGGTACTTAGGACCCAGTGTTCTTTGAGGAGTCAAGAGTTTTCTTTGGTTTCATTTTTTTTTTTTTTTTGGGGGGGGCTATTTTTTTTTCTTTTCTTTTTTTAGGGAGGGGGAATCTGGGTTCCCCGGGGGGGCGTAGGTAACATTAAAAGTCGGGATTCGGAATTCTTTTTGAGGCGGGGGTGTCTCCTGGGACAAAGGCTGGGGTTCTTTTTGGTATCGGGGGTTTCTTTGGTGCTGTGAGGTCTTCAGGGGTCGAGTTTCCCATTATTTTTGGGGATTCCTCCTGGGCTCAGGGAAAGTTTTTTGAACCAGGGGCTACTTAGGACTCATGGTTTCTATGAGCGTTTGGATTTCTTTTGGATTCGGGGTTTCTTTAGGGACAGGGGATACTCATGGGTCGGGATTCTTTTTATGGCTGGGCCCAGGGTTCCTTTTGGGGTCTGAATTTCTTTTTTTTTGGGGGGTCAATAGGGTCCAGGATTCTTCTTCGGGGGCCAGGGGATTCCCTTTTGGGAAGACGGGGTACCTGTGTCAGCGGCGTCGATCCTTCTTCTCCCCCCAACGAACTCCGCCAGCC
>NC_134790.1:28555802-28578302 GCF_046742065.1 Oratosquilla oratoria
TTTCGTCCCTAAAGCCTCGTTTACACGGAACAAGTGGGGAGACAAGTTAAGTGTGCAAGTTGCCTTTTTTCTTTGTTAAGCAGATGTTTACACATAGCAAGTAACTTGTAGAAAGTAACTGGTACACTTGACTTACCTCTCAACTTGCCCTGTATAAACGAGGTTTCAGGCAAGTATGAATGTCTGGACACACACACACACACACACACACACACACACACACACACACACACACACACACACACACACACACACACACACACACACACACACACACACACACACACACACACACACACACACACACACATGGCTCGATGGCGCAGTGGTAGCGTTTGCAAATAATGCTACAGCTGTCCGAGTTCAAATCCCGCTCAGGGCTTAAATAATTTCAACATCGCTGCGCTGCAAGTCGTTACTCCAACTCTCGTGGGCGGGGAATTAGGTGTGTGTGTGCGTGTAAGGTCACAACATTACCCATAGATCAGTCATATATGAGCTCTGAGCTCTCATCCGGGAAACCGGGAAGGTAGTAGCTGTCGATCACGAGTCCAGCACGTGATCCAAGACCATGGTGAATTACACCCACAAACTCACACACTCACTCACTCACTTTGTCCTGTCTCTTCGTCCTCCTTCGCTCGCTCGCTCCCTCGATCGTCCTCCTTCGCTCGCTCGCTCCCTCGATCGTCCTCCTTCGCTCGCTCCTCCTGCGCACATATATTGCTCTCGACACCCTGGATATCGCCGAGGAAAGGAGAAAGTGTTGTAAACAACTTGACGGATGAAGGAGAAGGCGAGCGCGCACAAGAAACTGCCCGAGTCGAGGCAAGTTTGATCTTAAACCTCTTCATCAAATTTTACTTAATATCAGTCGTACTGTGAAGATCGGTGGTTCTTGACCCGTGACGTCCAATATTCTGGATCATATCTAGAAAGGAATTCATACTTGTGGGGAGAAATGCAATGACCATCCACCATACTGGAAGTGTCATAATGCCAGTCTTCCAATTTGGGATTTACGATATTTTTCGACAAGGCTGATCTTTCTTAATGGGTATTTTCTTTTCCTTTAGATAATCTTGGTACGTGTTAACGTGATAATGAGCTTTAGATCTTTGGGAAACATGATACATTCTGGAAATGAATTTTCGTCACACTTCTTTTGGGTTGATAGGTTTTGATCGAGTATAGCCGTTTGGTACGAGGCTAAATTGTCATAAGCAGATGCAGAAATAAAATCTAATCCTTTAAATGATAAATTAGATTTCCAATGCGAATTACAATAACAGCATTAAAAATATATCCGATTCCTTCATTCTCTCCCTCTTTTGTTTTTTCCACGATTTCATTTAAAAATGTTATGCGAGGGATCTATATTTTCCAAACATTCATATAATTTTTTGTTGTATTTATGGCTCCTCAACATAATACGCCATTCAACTCTTTGCTTGCCACATTCTGATGTTGAAATAAAACGAAAATTAATCTTGTTTCGTGTATGTGCGATGGTGGTTTGGTATGGAGTTTGACGTGATGAGAATATACGAGTTTTTCGGTGTTCCCTTGCTGTATGTATATAAATTTGTCCAGTAGTTTGTTGATGCTATTTTTTTTCGTACCTACACGGATTGGTTGAACATTTTTTCTTTGGCCGAAAGACCATTTGAAAGTTGCTTTTTCTGTTAACTTTCTTCCTTTCAATAATAGGTTTATGTTAGTGTGTGATGATGAGAACATATTAACATAATGGAGGAGACTGCATGAGACCATATGGCCTACACTAATCAGTTCCATGTCGCTTACCAACTGCCATCCCTATTTACAAAGTTATCTAATCTTATCTTAAAGCAACCGATTATTTCAGCGCTCACTATATGGTTACTAAGTCCATTCTATACGTTAATCCTTCTGTTGGAAAACCACTTCTTGCCTATTTCCTTCTTAAACGTAAATGTGTCCAACAGATAAAGATAAACGGAGTGATGAGTATGTCGTGTTTGGTTTGACTTCCCTCTTGGATGTCCAAGGAGGGCTCATCACGGCGTAGTTTCTTCGACTAGACTCACGGTCGACAGGTGGCCTTCCGTGGTCTGCGACGCCAAGTGCCTGGCACATCAGTAACGGTAACGGTAAGGCTACGGACGCACGAGAGGCTGTTTAGCCGCTCAACCGCTGCGGCTGTTTAGCCGTTTTTATAGAACACACTACTTTAAATGGAATTGCGCGCATTAGCTAATGCGCGCAATTCCATTTAAAGTAGTGTGTTCTATAAAAACGGCTAAACAGCCGCAGCGGTTGAGCGGCTAAACAGCCTCTCGTGCGTCCGTAGCCTAACGGTAACGGTAACGGTTAACAGAATCGGAGAGCACCAGTCCAAATATCAAAGGAATACAAAGGGAATTTAAAGGAGATATAAACAGCAATGGGCCTATTGGTCCTTACAAGGCTGCTTGCGAATAGAAAGGGGGTGTAAACAGTGGAAGCAGTTAAGAACTGGTGACTTGATTCAAGTGTATAAGACCACAATGCCGAGAAATAAGTTAGGTTGGAGTTGGACTCCACATATTTGTCCAGACGTTTTTTTAAAAGTGTCAGTTATATTTGGACTCACAATATGAACGGGTAGTTCGTTCCAAACGATTAAAATGCGGTTAAAGAAAAAAAATATTCATAAATAAAAAGGCAGATTCACTTAGTCTATACCCATTCCATTCCAAAGAGTCTGTTTAGGATGTGGCATACGTCGTGAGCTATTCTGCCAAATCAACCTTCGTACATACTCTCTCATTTCTCATATATGTACAAATTGAAATGTTTTCTTTATTCTGTATATACTGTAGTAAAGGAAACTGTATGGAACAATGAATGTCACTTTTAGCATTACAGCAAAGATTTGAATAAATTCTATGACACGTGGCAGTAGCGCTTTTTCCTCATGTTGCCACGCCGAGGCGTCACTGGATGACAAATGACAATGACGATCCAATAATTGGGGGTCAAATTGGCAACGTCGCATTCAAGGGAAATTCCAACTTCTGCCCCACCCTGAACGGACATCTTAGAGCGCAAGGACTACAGTAAACCTAGAGTGCAAGACTTGTCTGGAAAGGTACGACACTTGGTCTTGGGTTCGAGACGATGAAGGATCTTCTCCAACGAGATTCTTGCGAAGTGCACCAAAGAAAAGACTTCACCCACGGCTCCGGAAAGCCTATTCAAAACCATTTGAATGGAAGAACTGGTCCTAAGAGGAGAGGCAGCCAAGAAAGTAAAGAGATCTGTGAATGGATTGGATAGCCCTTCTCGATAAATGTGAGCGATGAAGTTTATTGAAGTATAGGTGAACCAGAATTGTCTGATCTCTTTTTGCTCTTTAGCGTTGTCTGACTTGTGGCGTCGGATTGGTAGCAAGCTCTCTACCAGTGAATTCAGTGTAGACGGTAACTTCATTTCCAGCAATCTATATGTATAAATACGAGCTCGCCTTCCTACTCCAGGTGGAAATGGGATCTCGAACAAGCCTTCAGTTTAAGTTTACTGGTTTCGAGTTAAGTACGGATCGTGAAAGGCTTCCTCTCTCTCTTTCTGTATATATATATATATATATATATATATATATATATATATATATATATATATATATATATATCACTGTCCAGTAATGTCGTAACACATTAATAAATACACTAAAAACCCACTGTTGATTGGATTTAAGAAAAGAAAGGAAATAACGATTTCCGTATATTTCGATCACTTGCTGTGATCCTCTTCAAGCGGAATACAAAGACAAGAGAAAACACATATCTTATATACAACCTCTCTCCTCTGTATATAAGATATATAAGATATGTGTTTTCTAGTCTTTGTATTCCGCTTGAAGAGGATCACAGCAAGTGATCGAAATATACGGAAATCGTTATTTCCTCTCTTTTCTTAAATCCAATCAACAGTGGGTTTTAAGTATATATATATATAATATATATATATATATATATATATATATATATATATATATATCGATGCTAAACTCGAAACCAGTAGAAGTGGCGAGGATGCCCCTCTGTTCCTGGACGCCTCATATGAGGGTAGATGTGGCTATTCGTGAATCCTCTATATTTGGAATATCCTGTTACCGAATGGGAACCGAATCTTCGACATTGGCAGATTGGTAAGAGTCCAGCGGAGAGACACACAAAAAGGTAGATGTAAGAAACAAATCATACGAAAACTACCCAAAGTATTTGAACCTACTCCCCTAAAAGTCCAGACTGAAGAGTAACTTGATATTTGTTTTAATTTTCATAAAGGGAATTTGTAACATTAGGATTAAGAACATTTTCACAATGAATACCAACCAGACAAGAAAAAAGTACGTTATTTTTTTTTCTAGAAATATGTAGAAACAACTTTGCCGATCACGTAGTTGATGGACTTGATGGAGAGGGGCACAGACCGGTTTCAAGTTTGGTGTTTCTAGATAGGTATAAAAAACAAATAGTAAATATGTTGCAATACCTACCACATTTTTATTTTGTCTGCTTATTTTCAAATTTATTGAGCTCTTTATTTAATAATATATTTCATTGTTTATATTTATTCAATGATTCATTTATCTATTATTTATTGATATATCATTTATTATTCCTTTACCTATACATTGACTTCTTTATCTACATATTCAATCAACTATTCATTCATTCATTCAATGACTCATTTATCTGTCCTACTTTTTCATTCAACCTAGTGATGGACTACAAGGGCTTTGCAACATTAATCTATTGAAACCAAATTGTAAAGAGATGCAAAAATGCATAGACCTACACACACGCACGCAAACACAACACACACACACACACACACACACACACACACACACACACACACACACACACACACACACACACACACACACACAGACATACAGTGAAAAATCTTCCCAGGGGATTCATACAAGTGTAAATCAAAATATTGGCACAACTATAGGCTAAGTTGGTGTAGGGAGATGGGAGGGGAGTTGGGGGGGGATATAGGGTGTGGAGTAGATTTGGGTGAGTGGGCTGGGGGTAGGGGGGACTGGCATCTCCTTTTTTCCCCAGCTGCTCTCATATCCTTGGCAATATTGTAGACCTTCCACTACACGCCACAAGCTTTATATATATAGCGCGGTCCGCTGGAAGACTAAGTCCCTTCTACTCGTATATGCTATAAACTCTTTTCACAAAGAGGATTTTTTTTATTTTTTTTTTCTGGGGGTAGAATGTAATGTTGATCCAAAATATATATTAATATCTTACACTGTGTCATCTTTTCTCGACGGAAAAAATATATATATACATACAAGTTTACACACGAATCAGATTTCAACTTTTTAAATAGTAATTTCGATAAATCATTTAAAATCGTCTGGCGAGAGATGTGGTATAAATTACACGACACTCTTCCTCAACGGGCAAAAACTTTAATATTGTTTCCTTTTGACATTGTTATCCCCTGTAGCTTAGTTTACTTAACCATGGAGAACACACTAAGATGATAAACCTGACTTTACCCAGCCTAACCTTATCTTACCTAACCCAACCTAACATAAATGATGATGATGATGATGATGATGATGATGATGATGATGACGATGATGATGATGATGATGATGATGATGATGATGATGATGATAATAATGATGCTAGTGATAATAATGATGCTAGTGATAATAATAATGCTAGCGATAATAATGATGCTAGTGATAATAATGATGCTAGTGATAATAATGATGCTAGTGATTACAATGATGATGGTAATGATGATGATAATGATGAGTAGGAGGATAGCAATGGTAGAAATAATAATTGTAATAATGATAATGGTAACAATGATAATAGTAAAAATAATAATAGTAATAATAATAATGGTAGTAATAATAATAATAGTAGTAATAATAATAATAGTAATAAGAACAATAATAGTAACAATGATAATAGTAACAACAGCAACTATAATAATAATGATAATAATAGTAATAATAACAACAACAACAAAATAGAATACCCCAGAATGCAGCAATCTATTTTCGGATGCCCTCTTTGTGAATCTGCATTTTCATCGAGTTTAAGCTAAATGAATACCCGCGGCGATACTGAAGCATAACAGATTCGTTTCTGAAACTGACGGATTCAGATCGGAACCACGAGTGCTATACGCAGTCTAGGTCGTCAGGATGCAAAAAGGAGAGAGAGAGAGAGAGAGAGAGAGAGAGAGAGAGAGAGAGAGAGAGAGAGAAGAAAATCTTAAAAATAATAAAAAAAATATAATAACAAAATACCTTAAAAGATGATCTTAAGGAAAAAGGATCTGAGAAAAGAGAGAGAGAGAGAGAAAAAAAAAAGGAAAGTGATCTTGAACCACTGATGTCTCATGCATTACTTTTTTTTTTTTAAGAATGTGATACCTTGCCTGTTTCTTCGGGAGGTCGCATGTTGAGCGAAGCCCTTTCATCTTAAAGCTGAATTATCTCGACCTTGAACCAGAGCCTTCTTGAATGTGGAGAAGAACCTGTACATTTTTGAGGTTCTCGAGGTCTCTCATCTAAATGAAAATTTCTTGAAGAGAATCAGACTAAAACCAGTCAGACCAATTTCGAAAAATGACTAAATGAAATATAACCCTATAGAAAAATTCATTAGTTGCATTGATGTCTTTCAAATAGTCAAACCCAACAATGGCAGACTGAACTCCCAATCTTGAAGTCACAACTAACACCACATTCGGACCAGAAGAAAAGACTGGAGTCATATTGTCTTTGTGCTTCGTCTGCTAACTGCAGTCCTCTTCAGAGGGCTAATGAAGAGGAGTACAGTGGCCCTGTGGCCTCTCTCCCGTAGCCATCGCGATGGCCATGTTGGTGGCCCATAGCCTGTAGTGTCCCCCAAGCCCTTGCCAAGGCCATTAGGCCGTCATTAAAACACGTGCCGTGGCCAGGACAGGCCACTCTACCAGGCTGACAACTTTCCTGAGAATCCGAGCAGTGAATTTTGGGCTAAAATCCACAGGGAGGAGGTGGGTGGGTGGGAGGGAGGAGGTGGTATAACATGATTTTGGACTTAAAGGTCTGCCCAGACTTCACTACGGGGGTCTTTGACAACCAGAGGGTCTCTGTCACTACCCCTGAGGGCCACCGCTGGCCATTTGGGTCAAAGAACGAACTCTTGCGAGTCTACACGACCGATGGCATGGCGAAGTGGGCCGTTTGGTGGCCATTGTGAAGGGCCACGTCTTGGAGTAGTGACCAGGAGGTCGACGAAGATAGCTTTCAACCCCTCCAACTTAAGGTTCTGTTTTTAGATTAATAAAATCATCTAGCGTTGTTAGAACCAGATTTCCTAAACAAACCACCTAGATTTGCATTTCCAAATGAAAATTTAGATATAGAAAGGTTCTGGTGACATCCACTAAGAGTCCTTTTTTTCAAACTGTCATAGAGTAAATATAACTAAACACCTTTATAGCTTATATAGAGCTAGGATAATGCAATTGAGATGTGTGTGTTTGTATATATATATATATATATATTATATATATATATATGTATGTATATAATGTAGATATGGATGTATATACAAATATATACCTATACGCACATGCACACACACACACACACACACACACACACACACATATATATATTATATATATATATATATATATATATATATATGTAGTGGTAGCAATAGGAAATGTACATGAATAGGGGATACCTGGTACACTGGGACAGGTCTACCCAATATCGTTATATTCCAACACAGGTAGAACATATCAAAAACACAGATGAGAAACAAAAATATAAATAAAACTATAATACAAAATGTGCAATACTTCCTTAAAAACATTCACAGCGTTTACTATAGAAAAAATAAAGAAAATACAGTGAAGACTGTAAGAACTCAACCCGCTGCCGATGGGTCGCACAACAATGCACCCCGTGGAACTAATGTCCCGCGTAGCATGCATTGTCACAGAACAAAGAAATTGGAACAAGAAGAAGAACGTATAATCCATCAATATAATAAACATGCAAAAAGGAGTTCACATTGAAATAAATAAGAAAACAAAATGCAGTGTGAAAAATGCCCCCCAAGATTGGGTGTAAAAGCTGCACGCTGTGACGTGCCACAACAATACGATAAACTCCAACTCGCCACGCGGAACAAAAGTCACGTGAAGCATGCATTGTCACAGATCCCAGAAATTGTAACCGTAAAGTGAAGCAAAACCGTCCCTCACCGTTAATAAATTACATAAATAAAATTACATAGATAAAAATTACATAAATAAAAATGTAATAATACAAAACACACCAAGAAACACATTACCGTCGTGTTAATACAAATAAAACAAATAAAACACACAATTTGTTTATGTTCTGTGTTTTACAAGAAGACCATGTTGTATACCAATACAGCTGCAATAGTGAGGAGTGTGGACCTCACTCTTATATTGGTATGACAACAACAAAGCTTACAAGACGCCTGACATGCCATTTGAGTAACGGATCCATAAAGTCCCACCACACTGCCAAACTTAACAGACCACCAACTAGAAAAGATCTGGATCACAACACAACAATCATTGACAGAGAAAGAGATCCCCGAAGGTTACTACTCCTTGAAGCACTCTATATTCAAGCAAAGCAGCCATCAATTAACATCCAGGTGGAAGACCTACGGGTCTTGCCATCTGTCAAAAGATTGAGTGCTAAGCGACCAACGAACCCCATCGCCTCGCCCACTGGGAGAGACCCCCCCCCCGCGAGTGAAAACAACACACGCTCATTGGCTACCATTCACCAATAAGCATCCAAATTTTCCTCGATACAGTGTCCATGATCCGTACATCACATATATAATCTACACAGAAAACTTGACACAACAATTCGCCCTGGGAAGTGAAATCTACTCACTAACCGTAAATTACACACATACACCTCTCACGAACATAGCCGCATCCCACGCACAAACATATACACTTCCTTTTTCTTCGACTAAAATTCGCTTCCTTTCTCACTTTCTCTTATACTACATCTTCTCATTTCAGTTTACCTCCCACTAAAGATTTTTCCGTTTTTCCCCCTTTCTCTACTACTACGCCTCCTACCATTTTCTAAACTTTCGTTGGTGATCCTAACCCCGCTGGTAACCCCGTTGGTAATCCCCAACCTCCTAACCTCCGGCGTCAGGCGCTTCCCTCCAAGCTCCTGGTCAAGTCCTCCTATGCCATGACAACAATCTAGCCCCTAATTGCTCGCGATTCGCCCGGTGGCAATAGCCCTCTTTATATACACTACTATCTTTTCATTTTCTAAACAGACGTTCTTCCCCTCCGCACAAAACCCGATCCCGCGCAAGCGAGGTAGGTCTTTTCTTGAATTCCAGAATTCCAGAATTCGCCACTGGGAAGATGGAACAAGAAAGTTCCGAAACATCGGCCAATATAAGAGACCTCCTAAGCAGACTTACAGAAAATGATAAGTCAAATATTCGTCGTATAGAGACTATACGCAAGCAGATAATAAAAAATGAATCTTCAATAGCTTTTAACCTCGTCTGCCTGCAAGAATATATATATATATATATATATATATATATATATATATATATATATATATGTATATGTCTATATGTATATATATGTATATATATATATGTATATATGTATATGTATATATGTATATATATGTATATATATATATATATTACTATATATATTATATATATATATACACATATGTATATGTATATATATATATAGATATATATATTATATATATATATTATATATATATAATATATATATATATATATATATATATGAGTATGTATAGGTATAGATATATACATGTAGAGGTAGATATAGATATAATCATAGGTATATTAAATACTCCCCTCTTTTACTGGAGATACCAAAGTCAGACAACAGTATTGAATAAGATGTAAACAAATCGATGAAATCCCACTAATCACCTGTTGAGGGAAGACTATACCCTTCCATAGTCAAGTGCTTTGATTGAGATCGTTTAAATCCCGTTGTTCCTTTCAATTTTGCTTTCATTTACATCAAATTGACAAACCTTTGACGATTATACATGACCCGAAGTAATCCATTCGACCAGGTGTGGTTTAGATTGTTTCAATCGGTTTAACCAAACTTGAACGTGTTTAAGCATTATGAATGAGCTTACTCTTGTTTTGACAAGGCTGAGGCGGCTTAGTTGAACTTGGTTTGCTCGAAACTTCGCAAACTGGACAAATAGCGACGTGGGAGTCTTCAAGAGAATAATGACATGGTTTGGAATAAAAAAATTATTATGAGTGGCGAGATGATTGCACACACACACGCACATCACACACACACACACACATACACACACACACACACACACACACACACACACACACACACACACACACACACACACACACACACACACACACACACACACACACACACACACACACACACACACACACACACACACACACACACACACACACACACACACACACACACACACACACACACACACACACACACACACACACACACACACACAAAGACGCGCACACACACAGACGCTCACAGACAGCAATATTGTTTAGTGCTAAACGTTGTTAGTAGTCATGCCCGTTTGCAAAGTGTTCAACAAGTGCCTAACTGGCTGGATGCGTTCTGTTTTCGCAATTGCTTGCCAGACTTACAACATCGTTTCTTTTTTCACTTCACGTTTTTTCTTTCTAATTGATATGTAGTGTTATTTTTTATTGGCATACCTATTCAAGTGATAGAACGTAAACCATTATCCCACTCCGCTCAGTAATCTTTTTGTATAAAGTTTAATTTCAGGAAAGATGTTTTTCCTCTTTGAATGGGAATGACGAACGTGAATGAGAAACATACGTCATCGTTTGGTTCCGCCATTTTTTCTCCCCCACCATTTGCCTTTCCTTCGTCCTCATTTTTACCCTCACCCGTCCTCACCCACACCCTCACCCGTCCTCACCCACACCCTCACCCATCTTTCCCTCCTTCCTATCTCCCTAATCTCCTCTCTAGTCTTTCGCTTTTCCCTACACCGATCGTAATAACCTCGTATTTTCTTCAGAGCTTTACACTTCCTCTGTTAGAGGTCTAACGATTCGTCGAACGCGGTTCGACAGACACGTGTTTAAAGTGATGTGTGAACGTGTGAACGGGGTATTTGGTTGTCGAACACGTTGGTTAAACCCCAAATACCCCGTCCACACGTTCACACATCACTTTAAACACGTGTCTGTCGAACCGCGTTCGACGAATCGTTAGCCCGTCTAAACCCTCTCTTAGTCTACCACCTCTGTTTTGTGTTTTCTCTTCATCTGCTTCCTGCCACATTCCCTTCCTTCCTCTCTCATCACTCGCCAACACTCTCTCCTTGTGCCCCATTTTAATCCTTCTTCTTCTCCTTTTCTAGTTATTCCTAATTCACTTCTCCCCCTGTTTTCTTCACCTCTCCCTCTTCATTCCCCTTTCTCTTCCAAACTCCCAACAGGGCTCTCTAACCTTTCTCCCTCCTTAAATTCTTCCATTTCGCCTCTCCTTCCTCACGATGGGCTTTCATCCTTTCCGCCTCAACTTTGTTGCCGCTACACGGTTCGTTCTTCTCGTTTTCCTTCTTTATCCTCTTCCTCCACATCGCCATCCTCCTCCTCCTCAAATTCCTCCTCCTCTTCTTCCTTCTTTTCCTCCGCCTAATTCTTTACTTTATTTTTTCTTCTCCCCACTCTCCTCTTCTCCCATCTTCTATGTTTCTTGTGATCATATTTTTATTCTTTACCTCCTTTTCCTTCTCTTTCTTCGCTCTTCCTCATCGTCTCTTCTTCCTTTCTTATTCTCTTTATCCTGACTTTCTACTCTTACAGTTATTTTTCCTATTTCTCTTTCTATTTTCCCCTTTTCTTCTCATTCTTTTCTACCTTGCTTCTGTTTCCCCTGCCACATCTTTTTCAAACCAATTCACATCCCTCTTATGCGCCCCAGTTATTGTTCGTATGCCTGCTTTTGTTTCCTCTTTCCTTTTCTCTGTGTTTCCCTCTCAAAGTTTCATTTTATTTCCTCCTTACTCATTTCTTTTCGTTTCATTTCCGTATGATAACCCAGTGGGTATCGTGTCGAACTCATGAGCAGGTTGTCGTGAGTTTGATTCCTGGGGTCTACTAAGGGCTTCTTGCGTTAGTTCCCGAGAGCCCTGGCAACGTGGGAAGAAAACAAAAACAAACAAAAAAACGGCTTGCCGCAAATGACAGGGCTTTGCTTTACCAACGGTTTCTCACGTAACATTTCCCTGGAGTGGGATGGTGAGTTCGTGTCGTCTTTATTAACCTTTCTGTTGGGATGACGCATTTAGTTGAGTATGTTCTGGTTAAAAAACAGACTGTATCATTCATCTGGATGGTTTAAGTCTCCTTTTTCTCATTACTCTTTTCATCTTCCTCCTTTTCCTTGTACTTTCTCCTTCTCATCCTTTTCTTTCACCTTCTTCTCTTTATTCTTTTTCTCTTTTTCCTTATTTTTTCTCCCCTCCTCTTACTCCTTATCCTTCTCCTTGTCGTCCTTCTAGTCGTCATTCTTCTTTCCCTCTTCTTCCTCCTCCTCATCCTTCTTCCTTTGTCTCTTCCTTCTTCTTTCTTCTTTTATTCCTTCTTCTCCTTCTCCTTCTCACCCTCCTTCTCCTCCTTTTTTTCCATTATATTTCTCCTCCCCTTTCTCTTCCTGTTCATCCTTCTTTTTTCGTTTTCCTCCTTCAATTTCTTCCTCTTCCTCCTCCTCCTGGTCTATCTCTTTCTTCTCTTCCTCCTCCTCCTCCTTTTCCTTTTCCATTTCCATTTCCTTATCTTTCTCCTTTTCCTCGTCCTCCTCCTCCTCCTCCTCCTCCTCCTCCTCCTCCTCCTCCTCTCCCTGCCCCTTTTACTCGTCCTTTTCATCTCCATCCCCCTCCCTCCTTCCTCTTTCTCTTCTTCTTCCCGGCCATATTTGCCTCCTCTCCATTGTCCTCCTCCTCCCTACCCTCCTCCTCCTCCGTGCTTTTCATTCGTTCTCTTCGTTTCCTTCGTTCTCATCTTCTTTCTACTGTGCGGGTCCATTTCCCTCTCTTCAGTTCCCTTCTCTTGTTACTCCTGTTCTCCCTTCTCATTCCTCTTTCTCATTCCCCTCCTAATTCCAATTTTTATCTTCTTCCCCGCTTCTATTCCTCCCCACATCCCTTTCAATATTCGCCTTTCTTCGGCCTCTCACACTCTCTCTCTCTCTCTCTCTCTCTCTCTCTCTCTCTCTCTCTCTCTCTCTCTCTCTCTCTCTCTCTCTCTCTCTCTCTCTCTCTCTCTCTCTCTCTCTCTCTCTCTCTCTCTCTCTCTCTCTCTCTCTCTCTCTCTCTCTCTCTCTCTCTCTCTCTCTCTCTCTCTCTCTCTCTTCCGTTTTCCATCTTCCTGATTCATCTTCACATCACCTGGTCTGTGTCCCCCCCCACCCTCTCCCGCCTCTTCTCTATCCAGCTGGGTATCCAATAGTTTACAAATTCAGAGTATTTTAAAGGTCCTTTAATGGGACCTAATCCAGTAATTTTAGCGATGGCGCTTACGCCCTTGTGACCCGGAGACAATCTAATTGTTTTGTCTGCTGCTTGTCTTCATTTATTCAAGTGCTTCTCTCAGGGGCTCCGTGATCCGATTCTTTTCTGTCTGTGTCTTTTCGTCCTCTCTTGCCAAGCCTCTGCTATCAGGTGTTCCCCGTTTCCATGCGAGTTCCTTATGTTTCTTTGTCTCGAGGTTCTTCCGTTTCATTCCTTTCTTTAGTTGGAAAAGTAACCTTCCGAAGAACTTAATCAGTTGAAAATAGATAATGCTTACCAGGTTGACCTTGTTGTAGTCAGGTCAAGTGAGTGAGGTAAGGTCAACGGACCTCTACATGTCTCCTTCCTGTGGACATATTCTCCCGCTTTTGTCCCCCTTTTGTCCTTGTTTCTTTCTGATGTCTAACCACATCACTTACGTCCTTGTTGCTCTGAGGATGTAATACACGGAGGGAGTTACTGTCTTCAAATTTCTTTTCTCCCGTGGTAATTTTGTATACATTTTTCTCACAAATATGAAAGCTTTGCAGGTATATACTGTATACACACACACACACACACACACACACACACACACACACACACACACACACACACACACACACACATATTATATATATATATATATATATATACATATATATACATATATATATATATATAATATATATATATATATATATAATATATATATATATATATATATATATATATATATATATATATATATATATATATATATATATATATATATATGCTTATTGCATTCAACCTGGTCAATTTCTTCATTATGATGGACATAAATTTTAGGGATTTTAATTCATCTAATGTTGGGTAAGGTCCTCGTTCTGAAACTGTTCAGATTTTCTCCGTTATCCTCTTCCTTGGAGTGGCCTCCTTTATACATTTCGTATTAACGCCAGGCGATTTAATCAATATTGGGTCAAGGAGTGGGATCACATAATCATCAGTTGGGGGCATACGCCTGGGGTCGCGTCGCTTCACTCACACGCCGACGCCAGTCCCAACGGTCTCTCGGAGCAGCCTCCCATGCAACCACACATCTCATTGCAGACAACTTACTCCAGGCCTGAGTTCTGTGGGCGCTGGTCTTCATCGCCTCCTCCACTGATAGTTGCCTCATGTGAGTGGGATCAGCAACAGAGATGTGTGCCACATGCCCATAGAGCCTGAGTTGATGATCACGAATTGTGTTGATGATAAGTCTTGACTAAGAGTTACGGATCAATCATTCCGAAAGCACATGGTACCAAAGAGATAAAGCATTTGGTGAGTGTTAGTCAAAGGCTAATATAGGACTTCACCGTCAGCCCTTGGTCTTGTTCTTTGTACTGTTCTTTGGTATTATTCTTTGTTGATAACACATCATACTGCGTCGTGAGCAAAATATTTTTCTTTTTCTGTATGCATCGCTCCTTTCATTGATGATGGATTTCCATCCATCACTCCTGAGGTATCATCCATAACGAGATGGACAAGGCATGACACCTTACTGATTTGGCTGCACAGTTCAAGGCATCTTCTGAGTCTCAATTTGCCTCCAATCACTCAACTCTTCTGACATCACATCTCTCAATCGCTTGCCTCTTTTGGAAATTCCCACGCCGTGTCTTATTCATTCGTACCTCCTTACTTGATTTACCAAATTGTTTCGTCCTCATTATACCCTTGGTTCTGGTGCACATTGGTTCTCATTTCCCATATCATTTCGTTCGTTAGATTCCTTGTCTTCCGCTCATCACTGGGTATTGGCTTCCCGATTGGCTCTTCCTCTTCCCCCGTTTTCTTCCTCATTTCCTTTCCTCATTTATTTTTCATTTTCTTCTTCGCTTCGTTCTTTGTGTTCACCTTTATTGCTCTTTCTTGTGCACATCTGTTCCTACTTTTCCTTAATTAGCTGTTTCAGTGCATTGGCTATTCCTCTAAACTGAATAGAACATCAGACTTTAGCATCAATACATATATAAATTCTCTTATACAGTCAAAGGTGTTAATCAAGTATAGGAAAGGATTCTCTAATATGAGTAAGATCGTATGTTGGCGGACGTTATAGATATATGATTTCAAACTCAAAAGATTACATGTGTGAAGTGTCGTCCTGTATATTTATTCTGATTACTAATTAACGACTTTATTCAGGTGAGACAATTCCTCTTTCAGCACATTCATGATTCTCGTCAAATGTTGTGAATTTGAAAAGCTACAGGATGACTTCGCCAACAGTACGCTAGACTTCCCTAAGTACACGATTCAACAATGTGTCTAATATTTGTATAGGTTTTAACTTCTTTTAGTTCATCTTCTCAATATATGGCAAAAAGGTGATTTGATATTTGTGGTTTCGAAAAGTAAAAGTCGTTTCTACTCAAACGAACACACATGAATTTGAAGAAAAAACAACTGGAAAACGACTTCGTTTACGGTATTCTAGACTTATTTAACAACAATTCAACAACATGTCTAATGCTCGTATAGGTTTAACTTCTCTTAATTCGTCATTCAGATTCTCAGTATATGTTATAAAGGTGAATTAACATTTGAAGATTCGAAAAGTAAAGGATTGCAACCTAAATCATTTCTACTGAAACGAAGTCACATGAATTTGAAAAACTAGAGGATTTTTCGCGTACAGTATTCTAGATTTCAATAGGAAAAATTCAGCAATGTCTAATATATGACGAGAAGGTGATTTGACATTTTGAAATTCGAAAAGTAAAATATTATAATCCAAGTCGTTTCTACTCAAAGAAACTCACTTGAGTCGCGCGTGTGTGATGGAAGCTTAACAGTTGCGAATCACACGGGGAAGACTAAAGTTTACTTTACGAGTTTATTCTGCGACCACTTTTGGTTTCATTCCCATAAAGCAAAGACATTTGTTACTTTCAACTATTTTGAGTACTGCGTTATATCACAAAATTTAAATACCTTCCTTATTTGTTATTTCTGTCAACAACAAGAAAAACACCTACCCATACACACACACACACCCACCCACACATCCAAACACACACACACACACACACACACACACACACACACACACACACACACACACACACACACACACACACACACACACACACACACACACACATATATATATATATATATATATATATATATATATATATATAATTGCACGAATATACAATGTTTTAGCTTTCATTGTGATCATTCCTTTTGAGTTCCTTCTCCATTTCTAAATCGTAGCGTTCTCTTTCGCTTTGTCTCAGTTTTGATTGTGATTTGTCAATTTGCTTCATCCCTCCCACCTGTTTCGAATTCTAAATTTCTTACAGAAGAGTGGGCGTCTTTGTATTTTGCATCGCAATTTCTCTCTTCCTTCTCTCTCTCTCTCTCTCTCTCTCTCTCTCTCTCTCTCTCTCTCTCTCTCTCTCTATATATATATATATATATATATATATATATATATATATATCCCTCTCTCTTTTTTTTTTTTCTTTTACTTTTTTCTTTACTTTTCGTCTCGCCACATGAATAGGCCTTTGGCTTCATCTTATTTCTCTGAAAACTCATTTCTATTCTGGACCCTCATTCTGCTTTTCTTTCCCAGTTGTCCGTCTCCTTCTCCTCCTCCTCCTTCTCTTCCACAATTTCCTACTCGTCTTTTTACTTTTTCTCTCCTCATTCCTTCTCTTCTGCCTTCTCCTATTCCTTCTTCTCTGGATCCTCCTCTTCCTCCTCCTCTCTATCCTCCTTCCCTCTTCCCTTTCGTCCTTATTCTATTTATTTTCTTACTCTTCCAACTATTACTCATTCTAAATTTCCTATATGTTCCTTTTTTACACTCTTTTCCTCTTTCATTTTCTTCTCCTCCTCCTCCTCCTCCTCCTCCTCCTCTTCCTTCTCTTCCTCTTCTTCTTCCTTCTCTTCCTTTTCTTCTTCCTCCTCTTTCTCCTGTTCTTTCTTACCTTTTCCTTTTTCTTTTATTTTTATTTTCTTCTTTTCCTCTCCTTTTCCTTCTCCTTTTCCTTCTCCTTCAGTATTCTCCCGTTTCTACTTCATATTTCTTCCAACTTATTCTTCTTCTCCGCTTATTCCCACTTTTCGTCCCCTTTCTACATTTCTCTTTTCTCATCTTGATTCTCACTTCTTCATTTTTCCTCATAACTTAAACATTTCCTCCTTCTCCTCCTCCCACACTCATTTATTTCTTCCTCTCTTCCCCTCTTTTCTTTATCTTTTCCTTCTTGCCTCCCACTGAACTTCACTCAATTCCTCTTTTCCTGCACATTCTGGTTCTCCTCCCTCTTCTTTCCCTTCCTCCTCTCACCTTCCTCCTCTCTTCTCCCTCCTCCCTCCCTCGGTCCTTCCCTTATTTCCTTCCTATTTCTCTCTCTTCCTCTCTGTCTCTATCTGCTTTCCTCTTTACCTCTCTCTTTCTCTCCCTGATTCCTCCGTCCTTTTTCTTTCTTTCTCTCCTTTCCAATCGTGCTCTCTCCCTTCCTCTATCCCTCCCTTCCTCTCTTTACTTTTCCCTTCCTATCTTTCTTTCTTCTTCACTCTCTCCTTCTCTTCTCTCTTTTCTGCCTTTTTCTCCTTTCTTCTCTATCCCCTCCCTCTCCCTTCCTCCTTCCTCCCTTCTTCTCTTTTTTTAATTCTGTTCTCTCTTCCTGTCCTCCCAACCTTCCTCTTTCCCTCTCAATCCTCCTTCTTCCCTCCCACCTCTCCTCCTTCCGTCCCACCCCTTCCTCCTTCCCTCTGAACTCTCCTTCTTCCCTTCCTCCTACCCTACTACCCCTCATTCTTCCCTCCCACCCCTCCTCCTTTCCTCCCACCTTTCCTTCTTCCCTCCTTTTTTCCCTCCCACCCTTCCTCCTTCCCTCCTAACCCTCCTTCTTCCATCCCATCCCTCCTCCTTGTCTTCCACCGTTCCTTCTTCCCTCCTACTCCTTCTTCAATCCCACACCTCATCCTTCCCTCCTACCCCCCTTCTTCCCATCCACTCCTGCTAATTCTCTCTCTCCCACCCTTCCTTCTTCCATCCCTCCTTGTCTCCCATCCTTCCTCCTTCCCTCCTACCCCACCTTCTTCCCTCCCACCTTTTCTTTTTCATTCCTTCCTCCCTTCCTCCTTCCCTCCTCCTTCTCTCCCACCCCTCCTCCTTCCCTCCTACCCCACCGCCTTCCCTCCCACCCATCCTCCTTCCCTCCAACCCCTCCTCCTTCTCTCCCACCCCTCCTCCTTCCCTCCTACCCCACCGCCTTCCCTTCCACCCATCCTCCTTCCCTCCTACCCCACCGCCTTCCCTCCCACCCATCCTCCTTCCCTCCAACCCCTCCTCCTTCCCTTCCACCTTTCCTCCTTCCCTCCAACCCCTCCTCCTTCCCTTCCGCCCTTTCTCCTTCCCTTCTACCCCACCTTCTTCCCTCCCACCCATCCTCCTTCCCTCCCACCTTTTCTTCTTCCCTCCTTCCTTCCCTCCTACACTTCTTCCTTCCCCCCTTTCCCTCCGTCTTCCATCCAACCCCTCCTCATTCCCTCCCACCTCTCCTCCTCCTTCACTCCCACCTCTCCTCCTTGCCTCCCACAACTCCTCCTTCCCTAACCCAACCAACCCCTCCTTTCTGTTGTTGTTTGCAGGTCTCAGTGATTATGTTCCTTTTTGTCGATCGTAAAATTTAATTTTTTCCTCTTTGCTTAGTGTAATGTTTATTTTGCTCAAAAAGATTTTTTGCTTCTATTTCTCTCGTTTATGTACTTTTTTCTGCTCCCTTCCTCTCTTTTCATTCTCTCCTAACTCTCCACCACTCAATTCTTCTCCTCCGCCCCGCTTCTCTCTCTCTCTCTCTCTCTCTCTCTCTCTCTCTCTCTCTCTCTCTCTCTCTCTCTCTCTCTCTCTCTCTCTCTCTCTCTCTCTCTCTCTCGCTCTGTCACCCTCTCCCTCTCCCCCTATCTTTCTCTCTGTCCCCCTCTCCCTCTCCACTATCTTTCTCTCTCTCCCTCCTCTCACTCTCCCCTCCTTCTCTCCCTCTCTTTCTCTCCCTCTCCCTCCCTCCCTCCTTCTCTCTTACTCACTCCCTCCCTCTCTCTCTCTCTCTCTCTCTCTCTCTCTCTCTCTCTCTCTCTCTCTCTCTCTCTCTCTCTCTCTCTCTCTCTCTCTCTCTCTCTATCTTTCTATCTCTCTCGCTCTCTCTCCCTCTCTCTCGCTCGCTCTCGCTCTCTTTCTCAGCTCTAATCATAGGGATTAATTATAACTTATTACGGTTTGTGTTAATTGCCAAACCATTTCTTGGCTTGGGGTTTCTTGGGTGAGATGAGGACTAAGGAGGAGGAGTGGGAGGAGGAAAGAGGAGGAGGAGGACGAGGAGAAGAGAAGAAGAGGAGGGAGGAGGTGGAGGAGGTTTCCAAGACGTAATTTAGTTAAACCTTTTCCTTACCATATTAGTAAAGAATTTGTCGTATCTAAATCTGTCGCTATTATCAACAATCAGAAGATAATTTTAGCGCTCATAACAATTCCATGAACTGCTTTTCTCGTCCTACTACAAGGATTAATTAGGTCGTTGCTTCTATATTTTCTGTTCCCTTGGGAAATCATTTCTTAATCAAAGAGTTCTTCTATTTTTTTCCATTGAATATTTCGTTCTGCTGCAAATTAACGGAAATAAAAATTCGCGTTTAATCATCTGAACTTAACATCTATTACGTCATGTAACCAAAGACGAGACTACGTTCTTCTTCACGGAGATGATTCGCTAATATAAAACTCGGCCAAATTGATCTGATTATCTATCAAGTAAAGTGGTTTGCAGGAATATATTTTCGCTGCCAACCCTCTTTTTCGTTTCCTTTTTTTTATTTCAACATTTTCGTCGTCGATTGTGCCTGTTAGGGACGATTTTTTGCAGGAATATACGCGAAGGAAATTAATTGAAATTGAAAATTTACATTCATTCAGATACTGACGTGTACACACACACACACACACACACACACACACACACACACACACACACACACACACACACACACACACACACACACACACACACACACACACGCACACACAGACACACGCACACACACATACACACACACACATACATACACACATACATATGCATACAGGGCCCTCTCTGTATTTTTATTTCCTTCACTATCCTTGTTTTCGTATTTTCTCCCTCACTCCTCCACTCATCTCATCTTCTTTATACATATCCTACCTCCTCCCTCCTCCTTCCTCCCTCCTCCTTCCTCCCTCCTCCATTTTTCATCCTCCTTGCTCTGTCGGCCTGCCTGGGTCAATTATGATCGTATCCTACTTAACTTCGTTTTAACCCACACTCTCCTTCCCACCGTCCTTCCCTCCCTCTTACCTTCCTTCCTTCGTTCCTTCCTTCCTTTCCTCCTTCCCTCCTTCCTTCATTTCTCCCTACTGTCCTTACTTACCTCCCTCCTTCCTTTCTTCCTTCTTTTCTTCTTTTTCTTCCATTTTTCCTCTTTTCTTCCTTTCCCAACTTCCCATCGTCCTTACTTATCTCCTTCCTTCCTTCCTTCCTTCTTCTTTTCTTCCTTCCAGGCTTCCCTAGTTCTTTCTACTCCTCATTATTCCTTGGCTCTATCTCTCCATCCTTCCTCTCTACTCCTTTCCTTCTTTAAGAAGACAGGTTTAGCCACCATAACTTACACTCTCTGGAAAGACAGAATGCGGGGTCATCTTATAGAGGTATTCAAATGGGTCAATGACTTTAACAAAGGAGATGTAGACAAGGTCGTCATATTAAGACAGCAAAACAGGACTCGTAGCAATGGATTTAAGCTGAACAATTTTAGATTTAAAAAAGTAAGAAGGTAAGAACTGATTTTCCAATTGAGTGGTTACGAATAGAATAGATTTAATAACCATGTAATGACCGCTAAAGCTATTCCTTGCTTTAAGAGAATATTAGATAACTTTATGGACAGAATAGCAAGTGGTATGGGATAAGGAACTGCTTAGTCTAGGCCATATTGTTTTTTGGAATTTCATTTATACACTTGGTAAAGTCTTCTTTCACTATGTAAGTTTTACTATATCCAGTATCTCATGTTCTAACTTAATCTTATTTACATTTTTATAATTATAATCAGACAACGGTCCGTAAAGGATGTCAGGATTGAAGGGGAGTATAACAAAGCAAGTCAGTCGGACTTTTGTGGTTCTTTAAAAAAAAAAAAATCCATTGCTTTTCAGGCTTTGGTTTTGTTTAAACAAGAATGTCGTAAATACTTCTCATCGTATAACTTTAGCCAGTATGAAATATTTATGATGATTTAGGCGATGTACCATTACATGTAAATAAATCTTCGAGGCGGTCTTAAGAAACCTAAACAGAGAGAGAGAGAGAGAGAGAGAGAGAGAGAGAGAGAGAGAGAGAGAGAGAGAGAGAGAGAGAGAGAGAGAGAGAGAGAGACAAAGGCAGAGAGACAGAGAGACAGAAGCAGAGACAGAAACAGAGACAGAGAAACGGAAACAAAGTGAGCGAATAAGAGAGAGAGAGAGAGAGAGAGAGAGAGAGAGAGAGAGAGAGAGAGAGAGAGAGAGAGAATCGTAAGGGAAACAAAAGGAAGGAAAGCCTTCTTGTAAACACCACTATATTTCACAGATGCCTGGGTACAGTTTGCAGTAAACACATCCTCAGTATGTATTACTCGCTCCAGCTTGACTGCTGCGTTCAATTTTGAACGTGACAGAGATGACACAGTATGCGTTAGATGTGGTCATCTTAGTACAGAGGGACAAGTCTTTTATAAGAGAGACAGATATTTGTAATTTTTCTGTTTGTTTATTTATGTATTTTATTTTAATCTAATGATGGTAT
>NC_134790.1:28583302-28600802 GCF_046742065.1 Oratosquilla oratoria
CATGAAGATTATGATGATGATGATCATGAAGATCATGATGATCATGATCATGAATATCATCATGATGATGGTGGTGGTGGTAGTAGTAATGTTTTCTTTATGAAAACAGTGATCATTTGGAATAGATTCTCACTGTGGGATTGATTGTGGTCAAGTGTTGGCTTGTTCAAGTATAATAATCTTCGAAAGAAGCAAAGAAAATTATTTTCGTTCCATATTATCTCTCTTCTCTCTCCAGCTTTACATTCCATATACATGCTATTTACATTTTCTTGTCTGTCACTTCGTCCTTGGCAGAAAGTCGTTAAGATTCTAACAGCCTTGTAAACTAACCACAACAACATGACCTTATCATCAAGCCACAAGATATGACCTCTTCTCTCTCTCTCTCTCTCTCTCTCTCTCTCTCTCTCTCTCTCTCTCTCTCTCTCTCTCTCTCTCTCTCTCTCTCTCCATCCCTCCTTCTATCTTTCTCTATCTATCTCTTCACCCTTTAGCTCTCTCTCTCTTTTTCATCTCTCTCTTTCTCTCTTCCTCGCCCTTTATCTGTCTTATTGATCAAAATTTGTATTTTTCTCTCTAGTCCCCCTTCCCTCCCTCTCTCTTTTTGTGTACGTGTCAACCTTTTCCTTAGCCTTGCACTGCTTTATCCACATCAAAACCGATTCAATTTCAGGAGTTGCCACCTTTTCAAACATCGAAAATCATTATACCTTTGGCAACCGTTGAAAGCTTTGGAAGTTATGAAATATTCACAAGAGATCAAAGTAAAGAGACGATATTTCGACATCAAAAATGAACAGAAAGAATCATAATGGTAAGACTATAAGAAGGTTTGAAGAGATTCCAGGGAGGGAAAGCAGCTTTGGATTCTGTATGACATGCGTCACTGAAATTTTCCACCTTATAGTGGTGTGGCCGAATCAGATATTGCGCATGTAGCCAGCAGCTGCCGTTCATAGGTTAAGTAAATTATTTTCTCCCAACTTAAAAAGGATTTAACTGATCGTAGTTCTACATAGAAATCGGCTAAAGAAACCGGTAGCATTATTTATGTGTAAAACAAGTTGGGTTAAAGCCTTTGGTAATAGATAACATTGCATATGTGATATGGATTATGTTTAAATACATAATATGCATGGCAAGTGCCAAAAAAGAATATCATTTACACAAGATATTCATAAACACATACACACACACACACACACACACACACACACACACACACACACACACACACACACACACACACACACATACACACACACACACACCTAATTGTACCAAATGTCCTATGGACCTTTCGGCCACATGATTTTGCTCTTTTGAATTTTTTTTTTTTTGCACTATTACCTTTCTTATTTCCATGTGTATATGAATGTGTATGTACCGTACTTTTATTATTATTACCATTAACATTTCCATGTGTAATTGAATGTGTATGTATGTATAATGTCCGAAGGTTTTATTTGACTATAACCTCTCCCAGTTTTCTTACTTCTGTATAAATATTGTGTTCTATTTTTTCTTTCTTGTACTCTGAGGATGTCGTAATAGACGAAAACGTTCAGTATTCCGACTTTAATTTCCCTGTGGTTTCTGCAATATATATATGTATGTATATATATATATACATATATATATTTATATATATATGTATGTATATATCTATATGTATATGTATGTATGTATATATGTATATATATGTATGTATATAAATATATATATATATATATATATATATAATTAAACAAAACACATTGTAATTGGTGATTTTATTTCCCTATCATATCAGTCATAATTAGGTATGTAACAAAGATAATGGCCAGTTTTACCCCATGTGACTACTTTTAAGAATTACTACGGTACACACACACACACACACAGACACACACACACACACACACACACACACACACACACACACACCGGTGGCGCAGTTGCTAGAGTTCAGGGCTACCATTATGGTGGTCCGGATTTGACTCCCGCCAGGGCTGAAATAATTTCAGTATCGCTGCGCTGTGAGTCGTTACTCCAACTCTAGTGGGCGGGGAGTTGGGTGTGTGTTTGCGTGTAAGGTCACAGTATTACCTACAGATCGGTCATATAAGCTTTGAGCTCTCTTCCGGGAGGGAAATAGATGTTCACGAGCCCAACACGTAATCTAAGACTATGGTGAATCACAAGCGCGCGCACACACACACACACACACACACACACACACACACACACACACACACACACACACACACACACACACACACACATATATGTATGTATGTATATGTGCACAAATTTCACAAGTCACACGTGAATCAAAAATATGCAGAGTCCACTAGGAAGAGGAAAAACACAGAGTCCGAGCGCTTTCCTGATATATTCATCATTATCAAGTACAGAAAAGTGAGTCCACTCACTTTTCTGTACTCCTTGATAATGTGAATATATCACCAAAGCGCTCGGACTCCGTTTTTTTCCTCTCCCTAGCGGATTCTACACACACACACACACACACACACACACACACACACACACACACACACACACACACACACACACACACACACACACACACACACACACACACACACACACACATATATATATATATATATATATATGTGTGTGTGTGTGTGTGCAAATCCAAACACAGACGACCTTAGAGCCCTCCCAAGCATGAAACAAACTGGTGCAAATCCAAACACGAGACATAACACCACAAACGCCAATATGGGACAAAACACCACCAGTGTAAACACGAGACAAAATTCCGCCACAACATGCACCCGGAGGCTCTCCTAGTGCACGTGACATTTCGTCACTGCCCGAAATACTGGATGACCTCCCCTAGTATGATTAGCCAGTTTGAAGGCTTAGTATAAAACTATGAACTTTCATTGGACTCATCGGATTAATTCTTATCCTATAAGATAGTACATCCCAATAGCTACTGAAGAAGGGTCTAGAACCCGAAATCGCGATCTAGCTAATATGACTACATACAGCCAAGTCATAAATTTCCTTTCTAAGGAACATAAATCTATAATAAGGTATATGGAAAATACCTATAAGAAAATAATTAATGCAAAACTAGCTATCAATTTGAATGATATATATATATATATATACATATATATATATATATATATATATATTGTTGCAAGTGAGCGGGTGACTTTAATAAATCCTCCCGCGTACGACTGTCATTCGCCACGCATTGATTTCTCATGGTAGAACAACATAGAAAGGAGCATCCCCAGTTCCTCGCTCAGGCCCATTACAACACAGAGGGAAATATAGTAATGATATTCTTATCCCTAGCATAAGAGGAAATAGAGTACTAGGCGTGATACCGGATATACTTAAGAAAGACGAAATGTATCTGAACATTCCTCTTTGAGTGGAAATTTGTCTTCGAACAGAAGACCTTACTGCTACTGGGTGTTACTGGATTAACTGAAATTCATATGTTGATAGCAAATGAAATTGTCATGAGTGTTAGTAACGCTGCATTTGATATTTCAGCTGGTTTATTAATTCTAACTAATTGATTAACTTTAATCAATAAATATTACCTCACTAGATTATTACAACCAATCATGAAACAAGCTAAGATACTTCATCATAACCGAAATACTCATATGAAACAAATACACATTTACAACTTATCACAAAACAGTTTTACAGCCTCGACTATAATGTATTGGTTGTGATGCTTTTTAATCATAAGATTCATCTGCAGTGTCATATACAATTTAGCTACAAAAGTCTCCTAAAGAATAGTCATGCCTAGAAAATATCTAAAATATTTAGTACCTAAAGCTTACAAAAGTCTCCCAAAGTACAGGAAGAAAAAAGATCATCTGAAGTATTTAAAATCTACAACTCATTCACAAAAGTCTAAAAAAAAAATAGTAAATAAATACAACCTACAGCTCACAAAAGAGTATTTAAAAAAAAAACTAAAGTATTTAAATTCTACAACTCATAAGAGTATCTCTCTCTTTCTCTCTATAAAAAAACGTAATTTACAGTAGTTAAAATCTACAACTCACAAAAGAATCTGTCAAAAAAAAAAACGAAAAAAAAAACACAACACTAACATAGCTCAGGCACGGTCCGCACTAATTTTGAAATACAGCTGCTCCAATGCTCCTGCTAACATCATAAACTGTGGAGGCTTTGAAAACATGGCACTTGGTATTGGAAGCTGAACGATCGTTTGAAATTTCGCCAAGGTTTGCAACACCTTCATGCACTGAGTTGGTGTATAATGATGTTTACTATCATTATAGTCACAAAAATAGGAATCTAAGGACGTTATGTATCGTAAAGAGGGAGTCTAATTATCGATATTGCTATCACTGTCATTAACTAACACGTAAACAACGGCAAGGATCTTGATATATTCCTCTGACTGACTTCTAACGATCATATTTAGTCAAAGAAATATTTCGTCTCCCCAGCCTAACAAAATATTGCATACATACTAAAACTAAAAAATAAATATAGAAATAAACAACAAAACAAATATACCCGACCAAAAGTAATACTTCAGTCCCAGACGTCCGGGTGGAGTTCCGTCATCCGTAAGGGACGGCGTTGGGGCTAATATTTTTCCTGATAATTTTACATCATTTTGTTCAGGATTAGAAAATATTTTGATTCATCTTCTTGTGACAACGATGATATTGATATATGTTTCCTGGTTATTGCTAACCGGTTTTATTTATCTAAAGAAAGACAACAGTTCTATAAGGTAGGGGTTCTCAACCTGTTTTCTCACGTATTCTCGTACTTAGTATAGTTAGCCTTCTAAAGACCAAGACTTCACTGAATTTAGTCGCAGCGCATCTACGAACTACAATTAAATTTGGGTTTGTGGACTTAGTTTTGGGTTTCTGTGTCCCACAAGGGCTTTGTGGTCTCTCCCCCACCCCCCAAGGGCCTGTGTGGACCCCGACCCCATTCCAGTGATATGTGGCCCCAAAGTGTCCGTGGTGTCCAGTTTGGAACCTACACTCCTGTAAGGGGATGTATTCAACCATTAGATTTTTTTTTCGGCAAATACAAGTCAATATTCGATTTCTATTAGTTACAGGTAATTGTCACTTTCCCCAGCAGTCTGAACGTACAGGACAGGTCCAATGGTTTCAGTCACGCCTAAGCACTTCTACTCTTTCCTTCTTATTAGTTTAATCATTCTAGTCATGTGCAATTCCTGGATAATTTACTGTTTTAATTTTGCAAAGGCTTTAGTCGTGTGGTCGACATTGCACCAGTTTTGGAGGATTAGTCCAATACTCGAATTCAATTTGAAACGAAAAGAAAAAAATGATAGAATGGTACATAAATCAGAAGGGGGGTGGTGAACTAGCTTGCTTCGTCCATCCATCCATTTCGTGTCAACCCAGACTGGCCTGTTCATATAGTTTTTATATTACACAGGTTATAGTCACTGTAAATAGTGCATATGCGAATTTACCGGACCCATAAAAACAGCTAGAATGACGTATAAACTTGTTATTGAAACAGCAGTCTACCTCTGTGGAGCGTTGGTCTCACCATCACATATGCAAGGGTTTGCTTCGCGCTGACTGTCAGTGACTGCTTCTGCCTATGTGACGGTTGTGGCCGTAGGTAAAGCAGTTAGTCTCTCTTTGAATTCAACGTGTCTCAGTTAGGATCCTCGCTATCTTCTTAGTTCTTGAAGACCCTCCACCCCTCTGCTTTGGTAGCAAGATATTGTCCATAAGGATAGAAACGCTGGTTCAGCTACAGTCTTTAGTTTATATATTGCTCCTCTGAGGGGAAAGACATCGTATTCCGTCAGGAGGTGTACGGCATAGCAGAGGCGTAAGGCTACTTCAGCTTCAACGCGGAGTCCCTGGGTTCTGCAAGGCTCGGAAACCGTTTAGCGTTTCCGGCTGATGAAATGCCTAACCGTCCCCATTAGACCGTTATTTCCGTTTAACCGCTTCATCAGTGACGTCACAGATGTTCAGGGTTCTGCACCCAGACTCGTTCAATAAGGTGGCGTCCCCCTTCAGCTGAACGAGGATATTTATATTCAGAAGAAACTCAACGATATAGGTTACAGGATCGAAGGGGCAAATACAGGGTGGACCAAAAGTACTGTGGGGTTGCAATTTATGACAATTTCTTCATTCAATGACCTTAGGCCAGATATGGGGTTCCAGCAAGATGGGCTAACTGTTCATACTACAAGAAAGATGATACAGTTAATGAGGCAATGTTGCTACAGTGTATTAAAATCCTATACATTTATTTTTGCAATAATAAGGCAGTTGTTAAAGGTTGGAAATCACTTAGTGATTTTTGGGTTACCCTGTAGCTTTTGACCCCTTTATTACGGTGACGTCTCCTCCCCCTCTTTGCTGATTAGAGTTGCATGATGTTAGTCAGATCAAGATCTGTAAAGTGTTACACGTCATCGAAGGCTTGAATAGGTTTGTATACTTTAAGGCATTATCTTATTGGGCTATTTTCCTCCAACCTCCAATTAATCGGTGGTATCGCCCACCTCCAGATCTTTTTCCGCCGTAAAATCACTATGGCAGACTAAGTTGTTTTCTCAGTAATTTACATAAATGTTATTTGATATGCAGGAGGAAAACTACTGTATCTTCCTCCAGCATATCAGATTTCTTCCCCAAAGCTACGAGCTACAGATTTGCTCCAACAAACTGAGGAAGAATAGTCCAGTGTGATAGCGCCTTTAGCGTCATCAGCTGGGGGTCCTATTCCCATATCAAAGAGCTTATTTGTTCAAACAGCTTCCTTCAGGGCAACTATTGCATCCTATCTAAACACTTCTCCCCATCTAACTATGGTGTCATTTACATCTACTTCACCTTGTATGGGGTGATTACATATTTTTTGGTCAGGGTTTAAGAGATACTCCTATGAAGCAGAGACACGCAACATTCTGTTATAATCCTAGAGTGACCTCCATTAGAAAAGATAAAAATGCTGATTACTTTTAACTTCTACCTCCCCTCCTCTCTGCTGATATTAAAACATTTGCGTCACTTCGGCGCCATAGTGGTCCTAAGGCCCTTTTCACACAAGCGGTTTGAACCGCGCGAAAACCACGGCAGTACCATATAATCAAGTAAAAACTGCGCGGTTGTGTGTGAACGCTCCATTGATTTACATTATAATTGAACCGTCGCTGCTTGAGTCGCGGGGTTTGAAATTGGTAGTGTGAACAGGGCCTAGGGATAGCAGAGCTGTTATCGGCGATGGAATGCTAATCCATTCACTTCGCCAAGCACAAGTGTTTAAACCAATTTAACTTCTGACCTCGTTATCTAGACGCTGCAACTATTGATAAATGTTTATTCTCCATCATTATCTCTTCCTCTTCGTCTTCGTCTTAGATTACAGTTTCACGGAGAGCTGAATGGATTATCTAAGTTCTATCTTTAAGGGACTATTCATGTGAACTTAGGTGAGAAATACGTAAATGGCAAATACAGAAGATAAGGAGCCTATCGAAAAAAAAAAGAAAAAAAAAAAAAAAAAAAAAAACGCTGGGTAACTGCGTCACCTTTGTCCTATTATGCGCTTTTGGGACTGTTGGGGAAGGTCAAAGCCACTGCTGGTAATCGGAGAAAAGTGCGGGATTCGAACCCACAACTAAGCAAATGGAGACCATCACGCTTCCAATATGTCATTAGGGCTAGCAAATGCGGATTAGGATTCGAAAGACTTGGATAAGATTTATGATAATTTTATGTAGAATGAAGGCTTGTAATTAAAGTTTGATATAGAATTTAGATGGATGAAGTACATGTACACGAAATCAGTTACTTGATTGATGCAGATCATAAGAATGTTTTTTCCTTTGATATATGTATCATAATTAGGTTTCGAGGTAATTAGCATATCAAGGCTTAGAACTAATTTAGAATTATTATTGGTTTTAAAGTCAAGGATTCTTCTTTCAGATCACTGTTCTACAGCTTCAGCTACAGTGCATTTTGTAGTCATTCATATATCCTCAAAACTACCCCCATGTAATGCTAATGTTTAAGATGATTTCAAATGACATGCACTATAAATCTTCAGTCGAGGAGAATCATTAGAATGCCAGATTTACATTCTCCTTTGGGAGATAAAGTACGAGATATATGTGATGTATGCAAATAGGAATTGGGGTCAAACAAAGTGAGGATGAAGATCTTCCAGTCCATGATCCCATTTCGAGAGAATTAGGAAGCGAATCCGGATAAAGAGTTTCCACTTATTACATAATGAGTGAATATCATAAGATATAATTTAGGGCTAAGATCAATTTACAAACCATTATTATTTCGTTGAATATGAAAAAATATATATTACGAATAAGACAGACCTTTTTGGACATAAGTTCATCCGGATTACTAAAGTGAGGAGCGTACGGCAAGAGTCGCTGAGTAGTAGTGGCTCAAGCCGTCACCTTTGACCTATGCGATTTAAGGACTGCCGGGTTAGGTTACAATCACTACTGGGAATCGGAGAGTCGTTCAGGATTCGAACCCACAAGGCCACAACTAAGCAAATGTGAGACCAACGCGTTTCCGATAACGACAGCAGCGTACCTTCCGCGTTACAGATCAATCAAAAGAGCATTTGCAAACGCCAATAATGTTAGAATTGTCTCTCAGTGCAAGAGTCACAATTGAAAACCGTTTCATGTCAAGGAGGTCCTGTGATGCGTCTAATGCAAACCATTTCATCACTTCGATTATTCGGGATGTTGCAAACGCACCTAATTGCTCTCTGTCCTCTGCAGTTGCTACAATCTTTGCAACAGCTTCATCCCGGGCACCTCGAAATGCTTCCTCGCCGTCTCATTTCGGAAACTAATGCAGTCAATGCAGTTGTCGCATCCTTTCCAAGTTGTTCATCGAAAGCCAATCTAACTGCCCATTTTTTCACTCAGCTTTATCCTATGCAAGAATCAAGACCGTTTAAAATGGCGCGCCCAATGCTTTTTAATTTAAATTCAAATTTCTTTTAAAAGCGGCGACTTCAAATTGTGTGACGATTAAAGCCGTTAAAACCGTTACTCTTGGGCATTTTTGCACCTGTTGCGCCCGTTATGCAATTTTCAAAGGCTACTAACACTACGCATTTGTATTCTCCGGAACACTTACAGTATTTGTAGTCATTACAGTATCGAAATCCATTACTGACTTCGGAAATGGAGAAATTCATTGTGGGTCCTGCGAACGTTGGCAACTGTTCCAAGTGTTGCCATTCGAACAGGTTGTGCAGTTTCGAATACCCACTGTGGCCATTTTAACTGATACTGCCTTGGTAACTGCTAAAACTGTTCCTGTGGGTATGACCCCATCGCCTCTTGAGAACCAATGACATGACCTGACCTTTGGATATGACCTTTGTTCGGTAGTCCTTCCCTCCTCCTCTTTTCCGTCCTTCCTTGCTTTCAGCTTACGGTCTTTGCACTTCTTCTGATCACTCCCTTACTTTCTCGTCATATTCTCCGTTCGTCTAATTGTGTCTGTATTTTTCCCTATTTCCCTTTCTCTCTCTCTCTCTCTCTGTCTGTCTGTCTCTGTCTGTCTCTGTCTGTCTCTGTCTGTCTCTGTCTGTCTCTGTCTCTGTCTGTCTCTGTCTCTCTCTCTCTCTCTCTCTCTCTCTTTCTCTCTCTCTCTCTCTCTCTCTTTCTCTCTTTCTCTCTCTCTGTATCTGTCTTTTTCTCTCCTCCTCTCTGTCTCATTTTGTCTGTCGGTACGTCGGTCTGCCTTTCACTCTCTCTCTCTCTTCTCTCTCTTTCTCTCTCTCCCTCTCTCTCTCTCTCTCTCTCTCTCTCTCTCTCTCTCTCTCTCTCTCTCTCTCTCTCTCTCTCTCTCTCTCTCTCTCTCTCTCTCTCTCTCTCTCTCTCTCTCTCTCTCTCGCTCGCTCGCTCTCTCTTTCTCCTCTGTGTCTCCCTCTGTCTCTGTCTCTCTCTTTATCTATCTATCCATCCATCTATATGTCTGTTCCCTCTTTTTCAATTTCTGTTTCTATCTCTATCCTTTTTCTGATATCATCCCTTCACTTTTATTACCATTTTCCTTCGTTTTACTTTTCTCACTTATCTCTCCATCAATTGATGTTAATCTTTGCAATTCCTTTTTACTGTCTTCCATCAACACTTCGTAATATTTAATGAGCATTAACTTCATCTTCATTTTTCCTCCATCTCCCATATCATTGTTCATTTGTGTCCTTATCTTCATTTCTTTCATCATTCAAACAAGATAAAGATATCTCTAACATCTACTTACCTACTCAACCCTCCTCCTGTTAGACCCAATAGTCTTGTCACTCGTCATGCAATTATCACTCAACGATGATCGTTCATGGCTTAATGGTCATCGTCAAACAATTGTCTAGAACACTGATTCTTTGTTTTCAAATGGAAAATACGAGTCTGATCATTTCAACCAAACCTACAACCAACGCGCTTACCCAAAAATGATGCCAGGTAGTAGGATGCGCGTCACCCGCTATGTGCTGTGGTATTAGTTTAACAATCGCACAGAGAGAAAACGTACCTTTGGCTTTTTTTAATGGTGAATATTATTTTCTTTACTTTTCGAACTCCATAAATGAATTTCCTCACATCTACTATCACCGACACCAACACGCGTGTTATTCCCATCAGCTGTATTCAACCACCATTCTTAAGGTGGCGGCACACTAGGCTAGCATGCTATTTGCTTTTGCTATTTCGTTTGAGTAGAAACGACTTCGGTTACAATGTTCTAGACATCTGCAAGAACATCTCGACAGTGTGTCTAACATTCGTGTTTTAGGTTTAACTTTTCTTAGTTCGTCATTCAGTTTCTCACCGTATGACTCAAGAGTAATTTGATATTTGGAAATTTGAAAAACGAAATATCATAACCGAAGTCGTTTCTATTCTAACGAAGTAGCAAAAGCAAGTAGCATGCTAGTGAGAAATGGCTAGTGTGCGGCCATACCAGCTCCACTTAACTGCCATTCTTAGGAAACCAACTTCTGAACGACTTGCAGCGATATCCGACGCGATGGGTGTGGGAGTGTGGGGGGGGGGGTTCTGAGATTCACCCCCCACCCCACTCCACCCCACCCCTCCTGGCGAATTTCTTTAGGTGGAGGGAAGGCGAGTGGTTGCTGGAGGGTAAAAATTTTATAGCTTTCCAAACTGAATTTCTCTACTGATGTAACCTCGTCTAGTGGTGGGGAGGAGGAGGAAGAGGAAAAGGAGGAGGAGGAGGAGAAAGAGAAAGAGTAGGAGTAAGGGGAGGAGGAGGAGGAAGAGGAACAGAGAAGGAAGAAGAGGTAAAAGGAACAGGAAGAGGAGTAGAAGAAAGAGAAAGAAGAGGAGGAGAAGGAGGAGGACCAATAGGAGAAAGAATATCAGGAAGGGGACGCGGAGGAAGAGGACGAAAAAAGGATGAAAAGGAATAAGCGAGAAAGGAAGAGGAGGAGGAGGAGGAAGAAGAAGAAGAGTAGGAGGACGAGGGTAAGGATGATGAGGAGGGTGAAAAAGAGGAGGAGGAGCAGGAGGACGAGGAAAAGTAGGAGGAGGAGGAAGAGGAGGAGAAAGAGGAAGAGGAGGAGGAGGAGGAGGACCTAAAGGTAGGAAAGGAGGAAGAGTAGAAGGAGGACGAGGAGGAGTAGGAGGTGGAGGAGGAAGATGGGGAGGTGGGAGAGTAGGAGAAAGGAAGAAGAATATTGGTGCTACAAGCCAGACGCTCCCGAGAGGAAAGAATATGAAACCTGAAAAACAAAAGATATTCTGATCAGTCTATCTACGAGTCTGTCTGATGCCCCACACGGAGGGACTAGAGGCCTAGGGAATAGGGATTCCAGTGGGATAAGGGAGAGAGAGGGATGGGGTGTGATTAGAAGTCACGGGAGAATCGGCTTTGATAACACATATGGAATGGGAAGGGTGTGACGTCACATATGGAATGATGACGTAGTCAGCTGGGAAGGATGACAATCAGTGAATCAAAGGGATCCATGTTGTGGGTTCCTGTAATCACGGTGAAATTATATTAGCAATTTGTTTGTTTGTTTATTTATTTATTTAATTGTATATATATTTATTTGTTCAATTTTTTATTTATATATGTATACATTTATCCATTTATTTGTTTGCATTTGTTTATATATTTGTAATAATTCATATATTTATTTATTCATTATCTATTTATCTATTTGTTATATATATATAGGACAGACGTCTTTTTCATATTTCACATAAATAAAAAAATATTTGTAAAGATTCTTAGGTTCTATATTCTCAATGACGGCTTCATGCCGATCGCCTTCGTGCGTGTCTGACAATTATGAGAGTCCTGACGTAGCCTGTGAGCTGGAGTGTGTCAGCAGATCCCTCTGACAAGAGCGACAGAATCTAGCTGTCCCGAATACTGAACACAGCAACCACCTCCTCTCTCCAACCACTCCCTTCCTCTGGATGATTTCATGATTGTTATATGTCTCCAATAGGGTGACAAATATTATGTAAAAAAATATAATGATAATAATGCTAATGCTAATGCTAATGATAGTGCTAATAATAATGATAATGATAATAATAATGATAATAATAATGATAATAATGATGATATTAATGATAATGATAATAATGATAATATAATATAATAATGATAATAATAATCAATAATAATAATAATAATAATGATAATAATAATAATAATAATAATAATAATGATAATAAATGAAGAAGATAAGTAAATAAATAAATAAAAGAAATAGTTATAAAATGCATAAATAAATTAATAGATAATTGGTAAATGTATAAGTAAATGAATAAATAAATACATGATTGAATAAACAAATTAATTAATAAATATATAACTAATATATAGATAAGTTAATATATGAAAAACTAGATATATCAATCAATCAATCAATATATGAATAAAATAAAGATATAAATAAAAAGACCAAAGATTCCTCTCGAATCTTATCCATTTCATCAACTAGAAAAATAAAAACATAGGAACATTAAACATTCCTAGAGGTATATATCCCAAGCTTGATTATTGTAAAAAAAATATGACAATTTCATGACAATTTCATTACTAATACAACTTCATCTCCAGGCCGGACGTAATCTCAACTTAGGTTCTGAGAGTCTACAAGGATAGAAGCATTGGAAATCCACACACAAGCACACACACACACACACACACACACACACACACACACACACACACACACACACACACACACACACACACACACACACACACACTCATACACACACACACTCTCTCTCTCTCTCTCTCTCTCTCTCTCTCTCTCTCTCTCTCTCTCTCTCTCTCTCACACACACACACACACACACACACACACACACACACACACACACACACACACACACACACATATTTATATATATATGTATATATATAAACACACACACACACACACACACACACACACACACACACACACACACACACACACACACACACACACATATATATATATATATATATATATATGTATGTATGTATATACAGTACATATATATATATATATGTACATATATATATACACATATATATACATATATATATATATATATATATATATATATACATATATATATATATATATATATATATGATTTTTTTCAGCGCCATCTTTATCCCCCACTTTCTGTATTCTCGTTCATTTCTGCTGCACAGTAATTTTTTATTCCAGACCACCAAATCCCATGACTCATTTTTTTGCTTGAAAATCTTCGCCTTCTCTTAGATGAGAAATCCTATTGATCTGTTGAATATAATGTCCCACCTGGACATAACCTCAATCATGAAATGAGCTGCAGTCCATAAGACATTCATTAACTTGAGACCTCAGCTTCTTATTCCTTACCCATCTCCTTCTTCGTGCTCCCTACTCATCATCCCTTTGACTCTAATTTACCCCCTAAGGGTTATCAACAGCCAAGGCAAAGTTTCTGGATTGCTAAAGGCGAGTTGTAAACTTTGATCTTAAGAAACAGGTGCGACATCTTAGCGGGGTAGTTGTAGACCTGAGAACTCCAAGTTGACAATGTCGTTGTAGGACAGCTTGAAGAAAACGTAGACGAGCGGGAGATCTTAAACACGCGCGACTTGACGTTACTACTCCGGAGTGTCTTCAAAGATATTGTGGATGAAGACGAGGAAGAAGAGATGTTTTTATAATAAGAATTGCTTTTGTATTAGGTCATGTTTTATTTAGCAAAGAAAGATTACTTAAGTTGATTGAATTCGTTACCCTGAGAAGGATAGATGAATATTCTTTTTCCTCCTCCTCCTCCTCCTCCTCCTCTTCCTCTTCCTTATCCTCCTCCTCCTCCTCTTTTTATCCTCAGCTTCCTCTTCCTCCTCCTCCTCCTCTTCCACCTACTCCTCTCCTCCTCCTCCTCCTCCTCCTCCTCTTCTCCTCCCTCTCTTCCACTTACTCCTTCGTCTCTTCTTCCTTCTCTTCCTTCATCTCTTTTTTCCTTACTCTTTCTCTTCCTTCTCCTTCTCATCTTCCACTTTCTCTATCTCCTACTTGTTCTTTTCCTCCACCTCCTCGTTCTCCTTCTCCTTCTCCTTCTCTGCCTTCTTCTCTCTTGCTCGTAATCCATTCCCTTCGTCTTCTCTTCTTCCTCCTTCTTCACTTCCTCCTCCTCCTCTCTACATTCTTTTCCTCCATTTTCCGTCTTCTCCTCTTTCTCGTATCTTAATCGTAGCTTGCCTTACAACTTCACCTCTATGTTCTTTCTCTTTCATTGACCTCTCTTTTTTCTCTTCCTAAGTTTCTTTTCTCTCCCTTCTCCTTCATTTCCCTTTATCTTCATTAATTTTACTTCCCTCTTTCCTTCTAAAATTTTCTTCCCATACCCCTTTTGTTCCACCTACAATCACCCTCATCAACTTAACTCCCCCTCCCCCTCCCCCCATCCTCCGTCCCCACTCTTTGGTCTCTACATCTCTCACGATTACCTCAGCTGACTACTTAGTGCTCAGGTTGAGAGCTCACATGACGATGATTATCCATTTTACCTAAACACCCTTCCCCTCTCCCTCACCGTTCTAGTCTCCCCTTTCCCCCCGCTTCCACTTTTATTTCACTTCCACCTCTGCCTCCCCCTTTCCCCACTCTTCCGTCCCCCTCCACAACCCTTTCCAGTTTTCCAGGTATCCAGTTTTCGTTTACTTCCTCTTCTACCCCTTCTCCTCCATTCTTTCATATCCTGTTCCTCTTCTTCAGTACCTTTTCCTGATCTTTTCTTCTTCCTCCTACTCTCCTTCCCACTTTTGTAATCTTCCTTTTCGTTTCCTCTTCCTCCCACCTTCCTCTTTCCTACTTTTCTCCCCTTCACCTCTTTTGTCCATTCTCCTTCCTACTTCTGTCATTCTCTCCTCGCGTTTTTTATTTCTCTCCTCTTTGTCCTCTCTCCTTCTCTCCTCTCTCTATTCTCCTTCCCACTTCCGTCATCCTCCCTTCTCACTTCCTTTTCCCCTCTCATTCTTCCTTCCTTCTTCCCTCTCCTCTTCCTCTCTTTTCTTCCTCCATCTCCACTAGTTTGCTTTGACCATCAACTAGGCTGTCATTAATCTTGTGCAACGCAAAAATAAATGGGCAGAAAACTGCAAAATTGATTCTGATGGGTTATCAAGGGAGTGCATCGTGAGCCACGCTTAGACTGTGAAGTCACTCTAGTGTGACGTCAGGCGTTTGACGTAAGCGATGACGTGTTTTGTTATTGTAATACCAAAACAACCAGATCTTTTATTTTTACTGATGGCAACTACGGACATATAACCTACTTCTTTAGCCCCATTTTAACCGATAGAAAATAGATATATATTTATTTTTACATATTCTTCTATTTAGATTTAAACTTCGACATAATGTATTGTGAGGACTGTGACAAGGTAATCTAACGCCAGGCAGTGAAATTAGTGTGGCTCATCAAAACATTTGTTATAACGAGAGATAATACTTATCACACTGTAACAATGATACATTTTTTAATTGCTGTGGTATAACCCTTCACACTGTGTTTTTTCAGTGTCTGGGAAGATCCATAAATGGAGAAGAAACGCTGTGTAAAGAGGTCAATTGCTGTGGCATTTGACCTTTTTGCTGTGTAAAACAAGACATCATAATTCTAAAACAACCTCATAGTTTCTTCACAAAGAAACCATTCATTAGAACATAAGAACCTACGAATGGAGTAGGCTGTTCCATATCCCTTTAGCCCCCGTCACACATTCAAGATCCTCGTCAATTGTTGTGAATTTGAAAAGCTGGAAGAGGACCTCGCTTACTGTAGTCTTGACTTCCCTTAGGACAATTCAACAATGTGTCTGATATTCATATAGGTTTAACTTTTCTTAGTACGTCATTCAGCTTCTTGATATATGACGTAAAAGTGATTTGACACATGGAGATTTGAAAAATAAGAAATTGTAACCTAAGACGTTTCTACTCTGACGAACTCATTCGAGTCACGTATGTATGACAAGGGCTTTCCCATATTGTCCATAAAGTTATTCAATACTTTTTTCAAGATAATCAATAGTTTCAATGCTCACTACATGGTTACTAAGTCCGCTCCATTCAGTTATCACTCTGTTAGCCAAAATATAATCTGCAGAGATTTTCCCTCTTTGACCACTTAGCATCTGGCCTAGTTATAGACCAAAAGGCCTCCTGTCTTTTATGTGTATAAAATCATAGGGCGGCAGACATTAAAAGCATATGATTCTACTTAGACATATATTTAACCCCATCAATACTTGAGGTTTCCTTTCGGGTAAATATACTCTCTTCCGCCATCTAGGTCAACTTAAAAGATGGGAGTGATAGGAATTCTCTGAGCTAATATTTTGTAAACATGAAGAAGAAGAACGAATGAAAGTTAGTTGACCGTATAGACAAAGATAAATGGTTAAAGTCTGTGTAATGGAGATAAGACAAGCATACTTCAGACATTCAAAGATAAGTATATGAATACGAAATCAATAGTTTTATTAATCTTATACTTATATTCAAATATGATATGATATCATATCATCTTCCGAATTCATGTCAATACTTAACTTTCCTTTTCCTTAATTACCAACAGCTAATTAGGCAAGGCGAATAGTTCATTCCATCAAAGCGAATTCCTAAGATTATATTGTGCTCCAGTGATAAGATATTACTCTTAACTTTGCTTCAAAGTTCAGATAATAAAATAACGCAAAACTAAAATGTTCACTAATTGAGAATGAATGTTATCATCGACGATTCTCTGAGTGTTTTATTGACAGAAAGCATATGCGAGAAAAAAATATATAATTATTTCCTTTACAAACTATTTAAGATATATATGTATATATGAATATACATGTACACACACACACACACACACGCGCACACACACGCACACACACACACACACACACACACACACACACACACACACACAC
>NC_134790.1:28603302-28633302 GCF_046742065.1 Oratosquilla oratoria
GATGAAAAGGATGATGATGATGAGAAAGAGGATGAGGAGGAAGAGGAGGAATATTAAGGAAAAAATAATGTGGAAGAAAAAGATAAATATGATGATGATTTGGAGGAAGAGGAGAAAGAGGAAAAGAAACATAAGGAAGAAGAGAATATGGAAGAAAAATATGAAAAGGATGATGATGAGGATGACAAGGATGGGGAGGAAGAGAAAGATGAGGAAGAAAAAATGTGGAAGAAAAAATAAAAAGAATTATGATGATGAAGAGGAGGAAGAGCTGAGGATGAAGAGAATATAGAATAAAAGAAGAAAATGGTGACAATGAAGAGTAATAGAGAGACGAGGAAGAAGAGAATGTAGAGGAAAAAGAAAGGATGAGGAGGATTTTCTTACATTTGAATATTGTGGACGATGAACAATGTTCTTGATATCAGAAACTATTGTATGTAAAAGAATAGGAAAGAAAGAAAAGTGAAAAGGAGGAGGAGGAGGAGGAAGAGGAGGAAGAGGAGGAGAAAGATAGGGAAGAAGAGGATGTGTAGAAAAAGAGGATGAAAAGGATGAGAGGGATTTTGTTACATTTTGTAATATTTTGCTACTTTATTGATAATGATAAATACTTTTCATATTTGAATTTATTGAATATAAGATACCCCAATCAGTCATTCAAGGATTTTGATTGATTAATTAAAGGCTATCTGGTGTCGTAACTGCCAAGGTCATAGACGTGGTCAATCAAGGAAATAGTGTCTTTGTTGAATTGTGATATATATCGTGTGTCAGATTTGCACTGACAAAAAGACAGAAGAAAATCAAATGAAAATACAGACAAAGGATCAAGAAAATGTTTTCTTTCCGAGAAGCTGCCGCTGTAAAACAAATGGCGAACCCACAATGAAAGAGTAAACAGCACCGACTACTGAAAGGAGAAAAACAGCCCACCAACTGATCTCAACCAAGCCTCAGAATTCTTAAAACCTCGTTCATGATATTTGTGTTTTGATAAAGTACAAATATGGACAGATTCAAAATCACTAACGAAAGGGCCCATAAACGGGGTTGTGGGTATTTTCTTCTAAAATGGCGGGGTTGGGGTGGCTATAAGAAAGCAAATTAGAGCCACAAATGTTTATGTTCAACCTCTTCAAAAAATATCTATAATATTTGTATTTTGACCAATGAGACGTGTTTAGCGTCGTAATGGATAGAAGACCATGATTGACGAACAAAAGCGGTTATTGATTTATGAAGCAGAGTCGCTGCTGTGGGAGTCAAAAGGAATTATATCGAGTTAGCAAAGAACCGAAATGGCATTTGGTCTGCACAGAACTTATTACCTTTATTGAAGTTTGGAAAGGCAGGTGAATTTCAGCTTTCAACACACTTCCACCCAGTTAACCCTTTAAATGGTAACAGGACGTTGATCGTTTTATTCTGACATTCTTCAGGCAATTCTATTCGTCTCTTGAGTGACCTTTTGATTATGAAGGATATTTACTTCGAAATTAGGACTTAATTTTTTAATATATCTATTCATTTATTTTTGCTTCTTTTTTGAAGATTTTGTTTACCTATGAGAATAGCATCGTCAACTAACGAGTATGTTAACAGAATGGAACAAGTTGGATGAACATTTTGTTATACAACAAAAAAAATTCTTTCTGTTTTGACTGTAAACCTGTGCATGAAGATTCTGAAGCTTGTTGAAGAATATGAACGATGTAGAGACTCGATTGATTCAAGCACCATTTTGTTCAACAATTCTATGCAATCAAGATTCTAGAGCAGTGTTTACCAACCTGGGGTACTAGATGCCCCTAGGGATATAGAAATCAATCATAGGGGGTGATGGGAAGAGATGCATACATACATTTTTCTTTATCTTTCCAGTAATAAGATACTTAGGGGTTACCGGACCGCTTAGACCTGACTATAGGGGGTGCTAGGGTCGGAAAAGGTTGCAAAACACTGGTCTAAAGGAAGATGTTATATTTACAATCAATATAGAATTATTATACGTTTGTGACTAAAGCACACACATCCAATGCCCCTTTCGACAAATAAGTACCAAACAATCGTGTACAAATATAAATTCAAAATCACTATAAAAGGGAGGGATGTCCGGTAGCCCATTGGATACCGTCTTGAACTCATGATCAGGTGGTCGTGAGTTTGATTCCCGGGGCCCGCTACGGGCCTCTTGCGTTGGTTCCCGACAGCCCTGGCCAGGCGGGGAGGTGACCCAAACATCGGCAAAAAAAAAAAAAAAAAAAAAAAAAAAAAAAAAAAAAAAAAAAAAAAAAAAAAAAAAAAAAAAAAAAAAAAAAAAAAAAAAGAGAGAGAGAGAGAGAGAGAGAGAGAGAGAGAGAGAGAGAGAGAGAGAGAGAGAGAGAGAGAGAGAGAGAGATAGAGAGAGAGAGAGAGAGAGAGAACAAGAACCATAGACTTTCAAACTCTTGAAAATGTGATCTGTCTACAAACTACAGTCATGACACCATAGATTAGATTAACAATAAGAATAAATATTTTACCTTTTGGGTAAAAGAAACTTGTAATCGATTTGAAAATGGTATTGTGACATAGGATGAAAAAGGTGAAGGAATTTAAGAAAAGCTGAGAGCTACTGCACTAACAGAATACCCAAAGATACTCAGAAGGATTGACATGCGTATACGTAATGCATTTTGGCTTTTTCCTTCCTATTTCTCTTCCGTCTTGATCAAATTCCCTTTGCTTTTCAACTTGTCTTTCTTTCTCCTTCTCTCCTGGTTTTCTTTTCGTATTTGCTTTCTCTTTGTCATCAGAAGTTCTTTCTTATTCCCCTTCTATTTCTGCTTTTGAGTCTATACATTCTTCATTCCTTCTTCTTCTCTTGTCCCTTTCCTTATACTTTATTCTTTCTGTGCTACTCCTCACTCATTTGTTCTTTCTTTTTAGTATTCTACTCTTCTTCTTAAAATCATTAACCTACCCTTTCAAGATCTGTGTCTCTCCATCTTTCTTCTTCTCTTCCTCTTTTCCTTTTTTCTTCTTTTCATTTTCTTTCATCTCTGAACCACCTCTCTTTCTCTCTTCTTGCCTTCCTCTTTTTCCCTGATCTCCCTTCCCTCTATCCCTCTCAACACTCCTCTCACATTCTTCTGTTTCCATTTATCTTTCCTCCATTTCTTTTTTTCTACTTTTCTTCCAATTTCCGATACTCGTCCTGTTTTCCCACTCTCCTATATATCCTTGCCCTTCCTTCCATTCCTCTTCCTCCTGTTCTCCTTCTTCTTCTCACTCTTTTTTCTTCCCATCCTTTTTCATTATCCATCCGTTCTTGCATCGTAGGCAGACCACTTCACTATCTCTTCCACCACCTCCATTGCCTTCGCAGAGCGAATAGAAATATGTTCCTCCAAAGTTATCTGATTAAAGTCGAGGATTTCCAGGTTCACGAGAGAATCAACCTGGGCGGCCTTGATACTGCGTACTCGGGTTGTGATGACGTCATGTCGCCGAGGAAGCACCTCGAAAGGGTTTCCTGGGGAGAGTGCATAAGAGACCAAAATAAGATCACGTGACACTGAATGGAATAGTCTGACGAGGTCTAGACTATAAGGCTAAATGGCTCTTGGTGCAAAAAGGTAATAATAAAAGGTGATGGCAAAGAACTTAGTGGTAACAGTTTCAGTCTGTCGTCGTAATTTTAGTGGTAAGAGTGTTTGCTTAATGGTTGATGCTGGTTAGCATACTTTTAACAGCGTTGGCGTTGACATTATGAAATATGATTTAATTCTACAAGGACTTCCATATGAAAAAAGAGAAACCAAAACTAAAGTCTCTGGAATATATGAAATGGGAGACAATAATCCTGTAAGAGTGTGTTAACAGAAAGTAATTCTTGGTAGGGGAAGTCGTAGTCTGAAAAAAGGAGAAGTCTAAAAAGAGGTTCAGGAGATCAGTTTTATCAAAGCGTATAATAGGCAAATGGTACCAAGCGAGTTTGAAAGTAATACATTTTTTGTTCATTCAAAAATGAAAGAAAATGGTGTCCACAATAAGAAAAAAAAAAAAAAACGAAAATAAACAAAATAGATAGATGAATAACTAAATAACTAAATAGATAAATAGAAATAAATAGAAAAATGAGTAAATGATTAAGAGTAAACAGACAAAAAATAACAAATAAATAAATAGATAAACAGATTAGATAGAATCAATATCTTAATAATAACATCTTTTTAGACAAGACAGCTTTTTTTAACTAATGTCATTCTTCATCCAACCCTCGTATCCACACCTTTGCAACTGAAAACAGAAAAATGGCAGCAATAGGGCATTGATCATTCCATTACCAGCACGACCACCACCACCAACGCCGCCGCCATAGCCACCACCACCACCAATACCACGACAAAAATCACCACACGACAAACTCTACCACCACCAACGTCACCACAACCACCACGACAAAAATCAATATCACCACCACCATCACTACCAGTACAACCACTACCAGCACCACCAACACTACTACCACCGCTACTACCACCATCACCACATTTACCATCACCACATCCACCACATCTCCGCAGTTATATCAAGCTCAGTATTAAAATCAATTTGTGTTTGTCTGGTTGAAATGAAATAGAGAATTGACAAGGCGAGGTGAGGAGGGGATGGAGAGTTGAACAGGGGCAGATGGTCTGGCGTTAGACTGACAGTCTGATAGTCACAGGGGAGAAAATCCCACACAGTTTTATGAAAACGAGATTGTGTGTTATGTTCGATTGCATGAATGCTTGTATTAGTGTATTTAGAGACATGGAAACATTCTATATTCTCGATATTATTCGTGCATCAGTGTTTTATAGTAACTGACACTCCTTAGAGGGACAGACTCTTTGCTTTACTTCAACACTATTTCCCTTAAGTATTACCATAGAAATATGATTTGTTCATGTTAAAGCTTAAGCTTCGTTGACACGGGGCATATTTTGTAGCCACGAGTGTTAGCGAACTGTAAATTACCCCTCTACTTTCCCAATGTCAACGGAAATTTAGCAAACTTGCCTTCAAATCATCCTAGTATCAGCAGTTACTTACTGGGCAAGTTAACTTATAGCTAACACAAGCGGCTACTAACTTAGCCCCGTGTCAACAAGGCTTTAGGATGAACATTTTATGCTTAGAAGCTGCATTATCATCAGTAGCAAACACTGCAGGCAGGTTTTACATAATATTCAAACGTTTGCATTGCTTGTTCTGTTTATTTGTAGAATAACGCATTCAATTATACAGGAAATTATAATCAGCAATACACGTTGATGTGAATCAGGTATAATAAAATCTATGTCTAAATGCGGTAGTGGGAAAATATAGTTTAATACATAAAAAAAAACGCATTGGCTTGGATCGTAGATTTACAACATAATTCAACTTGCGAGGTCGTAGTTTGTTTATATCGTATATGATTTATGATTCGGATTAACGTCGCAAACTCCCTTTATTAGGAGGCTAGGACGGTACCCCTTGCAGAGGACTTTGTATTGTGGAATTTGATGAACCATACCATTGGTCCAACTCAACCTACGCCGCAAGTATTGGCGCTCTATCAAACTCTTCAGGCGACTCCAAAACGTATAGTAGTTAGGATTGAAGTCCATTACATATGTCTCTTACTCTGCTTAATTTGTTGGTGTGTATACAGATGAAGATATTATTAAGGGCTCTTGAATTCAAATGTATTGAAATGCCCATGTGTTCACAGGGTTTTCCTCCTGCAAATATACTTGAGTATATATTTCCTTTTAACTTGTAAGTTCATAATCTCTTCTATTTAAGATCTATAAGATAATACTTTGGTAAACATATACATATTTGTGCACAGACAAGTATGTAATAATGATATTAACTATTGTCTATTAACATATACAATATTAGATAGTATTAATCTATAAAAATTTTAACCCTTTAACGTAAGGCATTGTCCTAAACTGAAAAAATCTTCTGTCGTTTGCCGTAACAAAATATATGAAAAAATTCATCGTAAAAAAACGAGTTAAAGTCACAACCTTTAGAACGTATTTTTAGTTTTACTTTTTATTTTTTCATGTACTACTACAGTACATTTACACACAGGAAGAACACATTCAATACTTAAGTAACATCGGGAATAGGAAGATGAAGATGAAAATACATTTTCTTGCGCTAAATATTTGAATAGTGCGAAACTGTGCTAAGCTGTTAAAATATAATCTTACAAAAGAACGTAATCCTTCGCAAAATCCCTTTTTGCACCGCTGAATTTACATCACACGTGAAGCGAAATTTAGAATAGTTTCCTTCCAAAGTTGATACCCAACAATATTTGCTATAATATGTTGTATATGTACCCGTGTCAGTATGTGTGTGTGCAAGTGTTGTGCGTGTGTGCGTACGTGTGTGTATCCTTGTGTTTATAGGTATGTTTATTTGATTATGTGTGTGTGTACATGCTTGTATATGAATTTGTGTGTGCGTATTTGTGTGTTTACGTGCGTACATGAGTGCGTGCGTGTGTGCATACGTGTTTGTCCTTGTGTTTGTGTGTGTGTGTTTATGTGTGTGTGTGTGTGTGTTTGTGTGTGTGTGTGTGTGTGTGTGTGTGTGTGTGTGTGTGTGTGTGTGGATTTGTTAATATGTACATGTGTGAGTTGGCACATCACTCCTCACTGAATCATTCCCTCTTGATCAATCTTTACTTAAGGGGCCAATTAAACCCGGCCAGTAATTGAGTAAAAGGATCAATGACTTCTGAGGACGTTCTACGTCTCTGATCTTGGCCTCTATGTTTCACTGACCAATGGAGAGTGTCAGTTTGAAATGGTGAAACATAGCAAAACGTGACCGTAGATTAGTTGCACAGGATTTACCTAACCCTTTGTAATGGGAAACATGGCGTAGACTAACCGTTGACTTGTTTATATATTAAATACTATCTGCTATTGAGATAGCTATAGACTACCGATTACTTCAGGCTGGTAAGGTTGATAGATAGAAATTAGTCTAAAGGGTGAAATTGTTCAGTGAAGCATAGAGGTCGTTGGATCTCCTTCCGGATAGAAGGACCAGATGAGGAGTGAAGACCCAATGGATGTATCGACCGGACGGAAGGAACGGGGCCCATTTGCTACCAAGGGAGTGACGAGGTACAACACACCACGAAAGGCGACTGAAGAGGAATCATTTGAATTCAGTCTCACGACTTCCTCTGTGACGGAAGAACGGTATGATGTCTATCTTCATCGCACCGTCTTCGCAGACTCTTTGTGACAGGTTGCTTATGATAAATATGTTGTCAAGTTTGTGTGTCATATTCGTAATTTTGAAGGGCATTCCAATACTGGAGCCGGAGGAGAAATGTTGAAATATGAATTACAATGCGTGCTTCGTGATTAATCAAATCTGTAAAAGTGATATGGGAAGCTGGTGACCTCAGGTAGGTATTATGGGTAATATAATACCGGTATATTAGGATATGACTCCTTTCTATCAACGCACTACAAAACAGTCCACTACTCTCAGCCAGCGATTGATTTGTAATCTATTGTATTGGGTTATTTACTATTAGAGTACCGGTAGTAGATTACACCAGAATATTTCTGTCATTAATATGTATTAGGCCAGCTATCTGCATCACTCATTGCACACATAAACTCAAGAATAGCAATCTATGTTGTGTAATTCATAATATAACTTTAGGTCTAGTAGTTGCTCTTTGAAAGGCTGAATCATATAGTAAATTGTTCAGAGATCCTATGCAGAAGATCGTTGGTTTGTAAACAAAATAAGAACAGAATCTGTTTTAAACTGCTATAATGCAGAATAGAAGCCGGTTCTTTGTTACAAAACTACGTTTATTTGATCTAAATTCACGTATATTCTGTGAAGATACTTGAAATAGGGAAGGGAGGAGGGAATGAGAAGAAGATTAGAGAAAGAGAAGAGGAGAGGAGCAGAAGGATAGTCAGATAAATTTCATGTCACTTTCCATGCAAGAAGCAGAACCTACATTAGGTCTGTGAGTGAAGAGACGAGATATAATATATAAAAATGTGAAACCCAATAAATAAATTAATAAACAACTAGAATAAAATAGAAATAAATAAAATTAATCAAATAAAATAAAATGAAATGAAATAAAATAAATAAATAAATAAATAAGTGAAGGAAACATTAGAAATTTGTAGTTACACCATAGGGCAGTGAAGGGATTCCCTTATCTTAAATAAAAACTTTTGATTTTAGTCATAGTCATAAGTAGACAGGACAAAATTCTTACCAAATAGCTTAATCGAAACCAATTAGAGGTCGTGAAAAACTTTCTTTTATTAGAACATATTCGTGTGAGGGGAGATGGAACATATGAACAATGTAACAACACACAATTGAATGAAGAGAGACTCGATGGAGTTCATGGAGGAGAAGGAGAAAGGAGATGACGTCGGAAAGGGATGAAGAGTCGAGGGAAACGATTTGCATTGGAAGATTCGTTTCTTGTAACTGTCGGGGAAATCCTGAGCGAGAAGCCTCAGCTCTGTTGACATCGATGGAGGGCTTGATAGAACAAAGACTCTGCTGAAAACATCTCGTTTCCATGTAGGCCATCAAACCTGCTTCTTCTCTTTCCTTCTCTCTCTATCTCTCACTCTCTCTCTCTCTCTCTCTCTCTCTCTCTCTCTCTCTCTCTCTCTCTCTCTCTCTCTCTCTCTCTCTCTCTCTATCTCTCTCTCTCTCTCTCTCTCTCTCTCTCTCTCTCTCTCTCTCTCTCTCTCTCTCTCTCTCTTTCTCTCTATCTCTCTCTTTCACTTTATACATATACATATACATATGCACTTGCATATACATAAACATATGCATATACATGTACATGTACATATACATATGCACATGCATATACATAAACATATGCATATACATGTACATGTACATATACATATACATATGCACATGCATATACATAAACATATGCATATGCATATACATGTACATGTACATATACATATACATATGCACATGCATATACATAAACATATGCATATACATGTACATGTACATATACATATACATATGCACATGCATATACATAAACATATGCATATGCATATACATGTATATATACATATACATATACATATACTCATACATATGCGTATATTTATTTCTATACACTTCTTCTTCTGCTTCTTTTTCTTCTCCTTTTTCCTTCTTATCTTCGTTAATTTCTTCTCCAAATTTCAAAGATACTCAAGTTCATCGACTACAAATGGAAAACTTGAGCGGCTTGAAGAAATTCCGGCGTTGTTGGTCTTTGGGGATCATCCTGAGCTCATTCTTATCCAGAAGAACCTTTGGTTAGTGATGAAGCCTCCGAGACCTCGAGACGCCTTATGTTCTTGAAGAAAAGGGAGAGGAAAAAGGCCAGGAGAGTCCTACGCCAGGATGGGCGAAGCCGTCACCTTTGCCCTGCGGACTTTAGGAGCTGCTGGGAAGGGTGATAGTCTTTGGTGTGAGTTGGAGAAGAGTGCGGGACTCGAACCCATGACTAAGAAGATGCGAGACGAATATTTTTTATGGCGTAACTAGGCACTGGAAGGGTGGGTAGATATGAATTGAAAACAATGAATGAGTGAGGCGAAGAATATTCGCATATTTGCAAACTAAACTCGTTTTGCACTCTGTGTTGGGACTGTCAGGGTAAGTGGCAATCATCAATGGGCCCAGTGAGGATCTATATAGGTAAAAATTCAGATCAAAAGCGAGTGCGTCCTTTTTTTCACTGAAGAACGAGTGATGGAGAAGAATTTGAAGTTGAAACCATTGGGGTGAAGGGGAACAAAGATGGCGGAAGAGGAGTGGAGGAGGGTAGATGGAGGGTAGTTGTAGGGGAAAGAAAGGGTGCTCGTTTCACACGTATCGACGTTTCGGTGCGCGCCGTCCACGACACGACGTCGTACTATCAAATAACCATGGGTGTCTATGGAAACTTTCGCGAATACTTGTGAAAGCGTCCACAGACACCTATGGTTATTTGAGAGCACGACGTCATGACGTGGACGACGCACGGCGAAAAGTCGATACGTGTAAAACGAGCTTTAGTCTACTCCCGGACTTGTTATCAGGTGAAAGTGCTCAAAGGCTTCGGCTAATTCCAGTGACAGGTTTCGGCATCGGATTCCGGCATCAGATTCCTGCAGAAGTCTTTCCTTATGTTCCGCTGTGACCTGAAGGCGGAGGTGGGGTGGAGGGAGAGGGTGAAGAATTAAGATCCTTGTGGACAGGATTTCGGCTTCCCAAGAAGAATGTTAGTAATAACGTGATGTGTGATTGCGTGAATATATTTTTATTTTCATTTACGCGGGTGTATGGTGAATGTGTGGGGAGCCAGTTAGATGGGCACAGCAACGTGGATACATACATACGTACACACACTGAAAAAATAAATAAAACACTGTTAGCTGGTGCAGTAGTTACGATCATCACTTCTCACCCAGGAGGCCTGAAACCGTACCAGGCCCATGATGACGAAGCTCCATCAATACTGTAATTCATTACTGTACTTTTTGAGCAATAGTGTGTGGTTAGTTTTACATACGAGTTCTGAGCTCCCATATAGGGGGTAATAGACGGTGTGCATGAGGCCAGCACATGATTCAAGACCATGGTGAGCTACACACACACATACACAGACACACACACACACACACACACACACACACACACACACACACACACACACACACACACACACACACACACACACACACACACACGCAGGCACACACCCTTGCGCGCGAATGTTTACATATAGTAGATATGCAAATCCATATATGTATGTATGCATATACAATGTGATATATAATTGTACTATATGTTATATGCATGTACCTATGAATGTGTATGAATGCATATGTATGTACATTTACTTGGAGTAACAAAATATATTATTTGTAAATTTATTCACGCGTGTATCAGTTGGTGTCAAATCGAGGAAAATTGAACAGCACATACTTTTATGTATTTGGGAGTGACCAAAAAAAAAAAAAAAAAAAAAAAACCTGTCAGTTCTCAATTTTTTTTTACACGAATTATTTTTCGCGTCCCAAGCTAATCGTTGTATTGTTCCAAAAGCTGACAATTTTTTATTTTTATTTTCTAGGTAAGTCTTTCTCCTTAACATCTTCGACTACATTCACACGAATGTTAAGTAAGTATCCTATCAGTCTCATTCTATGTTCTTGATAATCTTTTAAATTATTTTCATTTTCCTTCTGTGTGAGGTCAGGTAACTATGTTCAGTATAATTAAAAGACACATTTAAAAAAGAAAAGTTCAACTTAATCTCATTTTATTCAAAAACTGGTCACCTTACCTTGAACCGGATCTACACAGAGTCGCACTTTCCTTCCAACTGCGTCACCGAATGCTTAACCTCTCCCCCTCCCCAACCATCCTCATCTCCTCAACATCCTTAGAAACTATATAATTATTCTTTTCATGTGATTATTTAGGGCCTAAAGGGGTTATCACACTGGGCTTCTACGTACTTCACCAGCGCCGACAATTGAGAGTTCGTTTATATAAAAACGACTTCGGTTACAATATATAATTTTTCAAATCTTCAAACATTAAATTATCTTTCCGTCATATATAGTAAAGCTAAATGATGAACTATGAGCTTGTAGACCTCTATGAATGTTAGAAATACTATTGAAATGCTCTCAGAAAGCCTAGATTTCTGTAGGCGAAATCATATTCTAATTATTCTAATGGACGCCAGAGGTAGGATGTGGGAGGAAAAATGCTCACTGTGATAACCCATTTAGTTTGAATGTATAGCTCCTGGCGCTAGGCCCTGGTAAGATCCAAAATCCCTGTTCCAAATCCCAAAGTGAATAAAATCGATTGGCGTCACCCAAAACCAAAATAACTTAAATTGGGTTCAGGAACTGAATGCGTTGTCCCAATTTACTCCAACATACGTCACTCTAGTCTGACCTCTTGTTGACGCTATACGTGCGAGGCCCCGTCCTTTTTTTTTTTTTTTTTTTTTTTTTTTTTTTTTTTTTGTGACGATGAGAAAATATTTTCCATGTAACTGGTATTTTCTTTTTTGAGTCCTGCGGTTTTTTCAAAGTCGACAATTTTGATTACTCTGTCGGACTGGACTGATGCTGTAAGGATAAGCAATATCACAGATTTCAGTGGTCCGTTTCGTTTCCTGTCTGTCCGTATATCTGTCTGTTGCTCACTTCCTGATAACTGTCTATCTGTCTGTCTGTCTTCATGTCATAAAAGAGGTTAAGAGGACAATCGATACAATATTTTTCTAAAAACCAAAACAGTTAAACTCATGGGTAATATTAAACTTCAATGACGCTTGTCAGCCAACACTGAGCAGGTGCAATCGTCAGCGCACCTGCTGATGATTCCCCTGACATTGGCTTCAGGCGGAAAACTTCTCTTTCGATTCCAGAAACAACTTTTCGTTCGTTCCAGAGCGTTCCCGACGCGTCAGCCAGCTCGATCTCGTTTTCCATCATCATCATCATCGTGCTCCAGTTTACAGTTTGCATGAATATATGCATACATACATACATACATACATACATACATACATACATACATACATACATACATACATACATACATACATACATACATACATACATACATACATACATACATACACACACACATAAACACACATACATACATACACACACACACATAAACACACATACACACACACACACACATATGTGTGTGTGTGTGTGTGTGTGTGTGTGTGTGTGTGTACATATATGTATGTGTGTGTGCGTGTATATGTGCGTGTATTATGGTTGTGTGTATACTATTACATCCGAGTTTATACCCTATTGTGCCTGTGTATCCATGTGTGTGTGAATTAGCATGCTCGTGTTTGTGTGTGTGAGTATACGTGTGTATGTGTGCATTAACTGGTTATTAAACATATCGGTAATTCAGTCATTACCACCACCAACTTTACCATCATCCCTCCTACCATCCTTACCAACACTATAACTGCTACAGTACGATTACCACCACTATCACCATAATCACTGCCACCATTAACACCACTACTAGCATCAACGCCACTGCCACCACAACCTTTTCCATCATCATCCCTTTCTACCGTCAACACCACTACCAGCGCTGCCACCACTTGTATTACAGCCGGCACACTCTCGTAACGATGTTGGCTTGGGCATCACCGCATCTCCACCTCAATTACCGCAATCAGAGTCTCCTTCATAGTCGAACTCGCTTCCTCCGTCTTCAATCACCACTTCTTGTATCATGAGCACCATTTCTTGTGCCACAACTACGCCTCTTCATAACATCATAACCGTCATCTTCCCGTTTGTTAGAACCACTGCGGTCTAAATGTGGCGCGTTGCGATTTCTGAGATTAATGTAACTTAGTTTATTTTGCTTTTTATAATATGGTATTTTATGGTTTATTTTGTGGTATTCCGTGTATTTTTTTTATCTCTGTTTATCTTATTAATTTGTTCATTTATTCATTTATCTATCTGATTAACTTACTGTAATCTATAATATTCATATAATAGTGAACACATCCAAATGTATGAATATCCTTACTTCTCATACTCTATATGTTACATATCAGTACTCAAACCTTTACAGTGATGAAAATATTTTTTCAATCCTTTTATTCTTACAGTAGTGAACTCTTGCAATAAAAAGAGAATTTTGTTGTGAATGGAAAGAACAAAGGCCTTTATTTGCATTCGTAACAAGGCTGTTATTTGCTTGCGCTCTTCTACTGATTTATAGCTTAAAAACCCATTTATACAACGCATTGTTGTGAAACCTTTTCACCCAAGTGTACGTTGTAATAGTAAGCAATTATCATGAATACTGACGTGCTCCGGTTGTAGTTCACTTGTCATCTGTTTTGTTTGAATTCATGCGTAAACTTAGCATAAAATGATTGAATAGAGTGAAAATAAAATAAAGTGAAATAATATGAAATAAAATGAAATAGATAAAACAAAATTACACAAAACAAAATAAAATAAAATAAAATAGAATAAAGACAAAAATAGTAAATTAAAATAATTTAATGTTTTTAAATGGATGGCTTTCGTAAAGAGCGTCCCAAATATATATATATATATATATATATATATTTATATATATATATATATATATATATATATATATATATATATATATATATATATTTTTTTTTTCAAATACCTACCATAACGCCTTACATACCAATTGTTCCTTTTCCCTTTATACAGGCTGCCACAAAACAATATCATTCATTCCCGTGGCTCCTACAACAACAATAATAACAACAACAATAACCCTACTGGAGACTGTTAGATAATTTGATAATACTTCATTTGTCATTTCCGTCACTCTGACAAAAACACAATTCCTTTTCGGCGCTCAAGAAAATAGTGTTTAAACTGCAGAAACTTCACACAAGCTACCTCAACCAATTCTGTATCGGGTGCCACATTAACTTTGTTCTCAGGGTGCTATCAGTGTATTTTATTCATCTCCGTAGCACAACACCACCCCCATCCCCACCCACCCACCCACCCACCCACCCCTCACTCGGTAGTGATGGAGGCCTGGGCCTCTTACACCAAATATTACGACTTCTTCATCCTCATTTGGCTTCTTTCCATGCGCGTAATAAGACGTTTATTGGTATTAGATTCCGTTTAGCATTTTGGACCCCTCCGGTCGTCAGTAGTATTAGGATTCGATTATGAACTTTGTTCCTTTATCATTTTTTTTTCTTTATTATTATCATGATTTTCTTTTTTATTGTCGACATTTGTAAATGTGACCTCATCGATTACTATGGATGCTATAGGCGTTTCAATCTCTATTTTTTCAGTCCTTTTACCCCGATATATATATATATATATATATATATATATATATATATATATATACATATATATATATACATATATATTATATATATATATAATTTTGTAATTGTTATTGAAGATACCAACAATTATCATAACCATCACGGCCATTTTTGATAATCATCCTGAGTTTACCATGATAAAAAGAAGAAGAAGAAGAAGAAGAAGAAGAAGAAGAAGAAGAAGAAGAAGAAGAAGAAGAAGAAGAAGAAGAAGTTCTCTATCACTAACACCTAATCACTCCCCACGAGATCCATCATTATCTCATCCAAAAGCTTACTCAGCATGTGACTCTTCTTTGTCTTCTTCGTTGCTTACATTCTCTACCTCTGTCTCCACATCCTTCTCCACCACCCATCGTCATCGTCGCCATATTCTTCATTGTCCTTTACACATTCTCCCAAAGTGTAATACTAACTTCTCCACATCTTTCTTCGCCAATAACACCATCGTTCACCTCTGGTGTTGCTCCAACCTGCTTCTTTCTTCTTCAGCCCCTACTCTATTTCCTCCTACTCCTTCTTATCGCCCTTTTTGTTCTCTTCATATTCTCCTCTTTCTCCTTTTCTTCTTCCTACTCTATTTCCTCCTACTCCTTCTTGTCGCCCTTCTTGTTCTCTTCATATTCTCCTCTTTCTCCTTTTCTTCTTCCTACTCTATTTCCTCCTACTCCTTCTTGTCGCCCTTCTTGTTCTCTTCATATTCTCCTCTTTCTCCTTTACTTCTTTCTACTCTATTTCCTCCTACTCCCTCTTATCGCCCTTCTTGTTCTCTTCCTATTCTCCTCTTTCTCTTTTTCTTCTTCCTACTCTATTTCCTCCTACTCCTTCTTGTCACCCTTCTTGTTCTCTTCATATTCTCCTCTTTCTCGTTTTCTTCTTCCTATTCTATTTCCTCCTACTCCTTCTTATCGCCCTTCTTGTTCTCTTCATATTCTCCTCTTTCTCCTTTTCTTCTTCCTACTCTATTTCCTCCTCCTCCTTACCGCCCTTTTTGTTCTCTTCATATTCTCCTCTTTCTCCTTTTCTTCTTCCTACTCTATTTCCTCCTACTCCTTCTTGTCGCCCTTCTTGTTCTCTTCATATTCTCCTCTTTCTCCTTTTCTTCTTCCTACTCTATTTCCTCCTACTCCTTCTTGTCGCCCTTCTTGTTCTCTTCATATTCTCCTCTTTCTCCTTTTCTTCTTCCTACTCTATTTCCTCCTACTCCTTCTTATCGCCCTTCTTGTTCTCTTCATATTCTCCTCTTTCTCCTTTTCTTCTTCCTACTCTATTTCCTCCTACTCCTTCTTGTCGCCCTTCTTGTTCTCTTCATATTCTCCTCTTTCTCTTTTTCTTCCTCCTACTCTGTTTCCTCCTACTCCTTCTTATCGTCCTTCGTGTTTTCTTCATATTCTCCTCTTTCTCCTTTTCTTCTTCCTACTCTATTTTCTCTTCATATTCTCCTCTTTCTCTTTTTCTTCCTCCTACTCTGTTTCCTCCTACTCCTTCTTATCGTCCTTCGTGTTTTCTTCATATTCTCCTCTTTCTCCTTTTCTTCTTCCTACTCTATTCCCTCCTACTACTTCTTATCACCCTTCTTGTTCTCTTTATATTCTCCTCTTTCTCCTTTTCTTCCTCTTCCTCTCCTTCTTTCTCCTCTTCCTTCTCTTCCTCCTCTTTCTTCTCGTCCTCCTCGTCCTTTTCCTACTCACTTACACATCACACTTCTACTCCTCCTCCTTCTTCTTCTCCTACTCCTGCTCCTACTCCCCTTGCTCCCACTCCTCCTCCTTCTTCTCTTCCTCTTTCTTCTACTCCCCTTTCTTCCCTTCTTCTCTCACTATACCTTCTTTCTCCTCCTCTATTTCCACTCCTCCTCTTCTTCTCACTCAACTTCTTTCTTCCTTCTCTTCCACCACTGTCACTTTTGACACCAGCTCCCACAGATGTCTCTCTCTCTCTCTCTCTCTCTCTCTCTCTCTCTCTCTCTCTCTCTCTCTCTCTCTCTCTCTCTCTCTCTCTCTCTCTCTCTCTCTCTCTCTCTCTCCTTCTCTCTGTCCTCATTCCTCATATTTTCTTCTTCCTCCTCCTCCATCTTCTCCTCCACCACCACACCCTTTGACACCAACTCCCACAGATATCTCACTTTCTGTGTCCCCACCTCTTCTGCGGACCATCACCATCCCAGCCACACTTACCACAGTTCGCCACATAGATCCTGGAACGCAGAGGTCGCATACTAACCAGCATCCAGCAACAGCTTTCCTGACCGGGAGCTGCCGGGTCCAGTAGGTCTCACCGCGGCCAGTTGGTCCCGTTTTCTGCCCCTCACCTCCTCGTAACCGGTCAGGACTCTTGGGTCCTGCTGGAGGAAGATTTTTGTCAAGATATGTCCGTCATGAAGGTCCCGCTTACTTCAGAGTCCTCGGGTTGTATCTTCGTGTTTTTGACGTCTCTTTCAGATTTTTCTGAAGTTCTTCAGTCTTGGGGTGTAGATAAGTAAATGAAATTGTCTGTTAGCAATGTTGGCCTGTCTTGTTCCCTCTCTTTCACTCCCTATCTCTTTCTGTCTTTCTCTTTCTCTCCCTGTCTGTCTCATTATCACTCTCACTCGCTCTATTTCTCTATGTCTTTATCTCTCTCTCTCTTTCTCTCTCTCTCTCTCTCTCTCTCTCTCTCTCTCTCTCTAATTCTGAAAAATCATCTTATGTTGCGAATGGCATGTATCTCTAGGCATGTCTGCTGTAGGTTTGTTTTTACCTTCTCTCTTTCTAATTCTGCTTCACTTAATCATCCTTATTACTTTCCAATTTCACCTCATCATCATTGAAACTTCACGTTCATTTACTCTTTTATCCCACAACCGTGGTTTCTCTCCGGCGGTATAATTATTCAATCTGTGATCAGTGTCTTCCTCTTTGGGGCGCGCGGGAGCCCATTGGATACCATGTCGAACTCAAGGGCAGGTGGTCGTGAGTTCGTTCCCGGAACCCACTGTTGCTTCTTTCGATGGTTCCCGAATGTTTTGCCCAGACGGGGAGGCGGCACAAACTTCGGGCTAAAAAAAAACACAGCGGTTTTACCGCAACTGACTGGGCTTCCAGGGGTTTCTCACTTACCACTTTGTGGGAGTCGGGTGTCGAGTGTAGTAAGTATTTCTCTTTCATCACCTTTTTTTTTTTTTTCGAAAAGGTTCCCAAAGTCATAAAGAACAAGACCGGAAACGTCAAGGTTGAGATAGTTTGGACACGTCGCCAGAATGTCCGTTTTTTTTTTTGTTTTTTTTTCTTACTGAGGGAGATTTCTGGCACTGACTTCGAAAAGAACAGAACCAGAGTGACCAGATTTCTTAAACGGAAATATGCTGGACAGCAGCTGAAATTATACTACATTGACAAAAATTATATAAAATCTTTTGTTCTCTAGTATCTGTTATATTTCTTTTTATTAATATAGCACTATTTCTAAGACAGATATGCTAGTTTTAGGATATTCATGCTAAATCTCGTCACCCTCGACGGGCCGAGGAGGACAAGAGAAGCAGTGGGGTGGCACGGTCAAGGAACAGGGGAACCTATAAGGTCCTGATCGAGATCCACAAGGGGAAGAGGAGGAGGAGGACGGGGAGAAAGAGGAGGATGAAAAGGATGAAGAGGAGAAGGAAGAGGAGGAGGAACAGGGGGGCGGGAGGAGGAGAAGCAGGAGAAGGAGGAGGAAAAAGAAGCAGAGGAGGAGAACGGGGAAGAAGAGGAGGAAGACGACGACGAAAGGGAAAGGGAAGGAGGAGGTGGAGAAAGAGGCGGGAGAGGAGGAGGAGAAGAAGGAAGAAGATGAGGATGACGACGAGGAAGAGGAGGAGGAAGAAGAGGAGGAGGAGGAAGAGGAGGAGGCGGAAGAGGAGAAGAAGAACGAGGAGGAGTAGGAGAGGGAGGAGGAAGACGGGGAGGAGTAGGAGAGGGAAGAGGAGGACGAGAAGAAGGAAGAGAGGGAGAAAGAAGAATGGGAGGAGGAAAAGGGGGAAGAAGAGAAGAAGAAAGAGAAGGAAGAAAAATAAGAAGAGGAAGAGGAGGAGGGGGAGGAGGAAGAGGAAGAGGAGGAGGAGGTGAAGGAGGAAGAGGAGGAGGAGGAGGAATAGGAAGAATAGGAAACAGAAGAGAATGAAAATGACGAATAGGAGAAGGAGAAGGCCGAATAGAAGGACAAGGAGGAGGAGGACAAGGAGGAGGAGGAGGAGGAGGAGAAGGAAGAGGGTGAACTGCGTGGATGACCTCTTTCGGGAATGGGGGTTTCGGGTCATGAATGTTAAGATGAATACTTTAGAGGAGGTCGACGTGAAGAGGTCTTCATCTTCTTATGTGTTTCTGTTGGCTTGAGGACGACACCGTTTCTCGTCTTCGAATGTCAGATATCTCTGTTGGTCTACTTCCTATTCAATTACGTCTTTGTATGTATGTATGTATGTATGTATGCATGTATATTTGTATGTATGTATGTATGTCAGATAACAATGAAAATTACGATGTTATTTACCTTGACTTTAGCAAAGCGTTCGACAAGGTGCCACACCAGAGACTACTAAATAAAATCAAAGCCCATGGCATAGGAGGAAAAGTGCTAGAATGGATTAGAGCTTGGATTAGTAACAGAAAACAGCGGGTCACCATAAATGGAATAAAATCTAGGTGGGGCAATGTTACTAGCGGGGTCCCCCAGGGCTCGATTTTGGGTCCCTTGTTGTTCAATATGTACATAAACGACTTAGACGATGAGATAAATAGTGATGTTAGTAAGTTTGCGGACGACACTAAAATAGGGCGCCTAATTAGGTCAGGAGACGACGCAGAGATTCTGCAGGATGATCTTAATAAATTGTTAACATGGTCGGTGAAATGGCAAATGAACTTCAATATCTCTAAGTGTAGCGTGTTAAACGTAGGGCTACACAACCCCGAAAATAGATACAGCTTAGATAACACGTTTTTAGAAAAATCTGAGTGCGAGAGGGACTTGGGAGTTCTGGTGAGTCCGGACCTTAAAACCAGGAAGCAGTGCATTAGCGCCAGAAATAAAGCTAACAGGGCATTAGGTTTCATTGGTAGGACGGTAACGAATAGAAGTGCAGAGGTAATTATTAAACACTATCTAGCGATAGTTAGACCCATCCTTGACTATGCGGTACATTTTTGGTCTCCGTCCTACAGAATGGACATCAATTCACTAGAATCAGTACAGAGAAGAATGACCAAAATGATACATGGACTCGGAAATTTGCCTTACGAAGAGAGGCTTAGGCACCTAAACTTACACTCTCTGGAAAGACGCAGAGTGCGGGGTAATCTAATAGAAGGGTGATGCAAACAAGGTCATCACAATGAAACAACAGGGCAGGACTTGTAGTAATGGGTATAAATTGGATAAATTTAGATTTAAGAAGGAAATAGGCAAGAATTGGTTTACTAATAGGGTGGTCGATGAATGGAATAAACTTAGTAACCATGTAGTAAGCGCTGAAACTATCAGTTGTTTTAAAAAACGATTAGACAATTTTATGGATGGGGATGACAGGTGGTGATGGATACGGAGCTGCCTAGTGTAGGCCTTATGGTCTTTTGCAGTCTCCTTTATTCTTATGTTATGTTCTTATGTTCTTATGTATGCATGTATATTTGTATGTATGTATGTATGTATGTATGTATGTATGTATGTATGTATGTATGCATGTATGTATGTGCGGAAAAAACCACCAAGGAAAAAGATAAACTGATGAGGATGTCTGAATAGACGAAAGCGCTTGGTCATCAGTTTATCTTTTTCCTTGGTGTTTTTTTCCACATACTTAGAATCACGAGTTTATGTGATTTCTCATGCAAGATGTATGTATGTATGTATGTATGTATGTATGTATGTATGTATATGTATATATGTATGTATGTATGTACACATGCATGTATGTGTGTATGTGTGTATTTATGTATGTATGTGTATATGTATATGTGTACGTATATATGAGTGCATATATGTATTCATGTCAAAATATGTCTTCATGAGTATATTCATGTGCGCAGAATTAAATACGTTTGAATGAATAATTAATTTAACATATTCAATATATATATATATATATATATATATGATATATATATATATATGATATATATATATATATGATATATATATATATGATATATATATATATATATATATATATATATGTATATATATATATATATATATATATATACATATACATAATACGATGAAGTACAGAAACTATGTCGTTCCATGGGGATTAAGCCAGTAATCCTGCAGTGAACCCAACGGCTGAAGACATACATATGCACGTGATGCATACATGTGTATGACTTCTGTCATATACATACATAATACGTGTATATTCGTGCGAACAACATATTTTGCATTTGTAAGACTTTCTATCGTACTCTCTATAATTGGCGAAGGTAATTTGTCATTCTTCTTTATCAGAATTGCATAAATTTTCTATTTTTCTTCCTCGTGACATCGACATTCATTTCACACTTTTTTGCTTGCGAATGAAGGAGAGAATGTGGTGGCTTACTTTATGAATATAATATTTCTTAAGAATGAACGAATACGTCCTTCCTCTTACTCGCAATATTTATTTTGTCTTCCATCAGGCGATTTCATTCAGCGCAAGACAATTTATCTGACATAATAAACACGACAGTGGTAGGCAATAAGAACATAATGAAGGAGACTCCAAGGTACCATAAGGCCTACACTAGATAGTTCTATGAAGTATACATAGTTTGTGAAACATTAATTTATCAAGAACCAACACAAACAGAATAACACAATGGATAACAAAAATAAAGATAAACACATATAAACGCAAACACATCATTACAAAACAAAGGAAGATAAGAAAGATTTGATAATGTTAATAGAATCTTTCAAGGACGCCACAGCGCTTGAGAGCCTTCAAGTAAAGATGACCTTCTGTACGCTCGTCAGCCCCTGCGGACCTTCTTTTGTCTTTATCCCCTGTTACGTGTTTCCCTTTCCTGTTGTATATAAATGTTCATATATGTATATATATATATATATATATATATATTTATATACATGTACATATATAGATACGCATATATACAGTATATATATACATATGTATATATATACAATATATGAATATATATGTGTGCGTGTGTGTATGTCTGTATGTGTCTGTGTGTGTATGTGTGTGCGTGTGTTTGTATGTGTGTGTGTGTGTGTGTGTGTGTGTGTGTGTGTGTATGTGTGTGTGTGTGTGTGTGCGTGTGTGTCTGTGTGTGTGTGCGAGTATGTGTTCGTATGTGTACTGTATGTGTTCGTGTGTGTGTGTGTTCGTGTGTGTGTGTGTTCGTGTGTGTGTGTGTGTGTGTTCGTGTGTGCGTGTGTGCTTATATCTGACTGAATAAAGGGAGAGAGAGAGAGAGAGAGAGAGAGAGAGAGAGAGAGAGAGAGAGAGAGAGAGAGAGAGAGAGAGAGAGAGAGAGAGAGAAAGATAAACATGCAGAGGAGACCTTCTGAGAAAAAAAAAAAAAAAAAAAAACTCACGCAGGAGGCCGGCCGTGCGCATGTGTGATGGAGTGCAGACTCCCTCGGGGGACATTGGACCAGGAGAAGACTCTCTACCTCTCGAGATTCCGTCCACACCGGAAGAGGAAATGCCAAAAGAGAAAACGAAAATCAGAAGCCAAGAGGAAGGAGACGGAGGTCAAAAATTGAGACGAAGAAAATGAAGGCGGAAAGTCGAGAGGAAAGAATTGGCGACAGAAGAAAAGATGAAGAGGGGAGGATTGAAGAGTCTGGAAGGAACGGGGGACTTGAGGTCGCAAGAGGAAAAAGAGGGAGGAGGAAGATAAGTGGAAGAAAAAGAGGAGGACGATGAGGAGGAGAAAGAGGAGGAAGAGGAGGAAGAGGAGAAGGAGGAAGAGGAGGAGGAGGAGGAGAAGGGGAGGAAATGATACTATAGAAAGTATAAAAAAGTTAAAAGGAAAAGAAATGTGTGGAGGAGGAGGAAGAAGATGAGGAAGGGATATTATATGTGGAGGAGAAGGAAGAGGATTAGTAAGAGAATTAGGAAGAGGAGGAGGAGGAGGAGGAGGAGGAGGAGGAAGAGAAGGAGGAATAGAAGGAGTAGGAGGAATAGAAGGAGTACGAGGAAACGTAAGAGAGGAGGAGGAGGAAGAAGAATAGGAGTAGGAGAAAGACGAGGAGGAGGCATAGGAGGAGAAGGAGGAGGAGGAGGAGGAAGAGGTGGAGGGATCATACCAAAAATAGAAGAAGAAAAAACAAATAGTGGAAAGGAAAAAAGAGAATAGATTTAACTGAAGAGGTCTAGAGAAAGAAGCGAAGGCAGGGAGAAGAAAAAGAAAGGAGATAGAAGATAAATAGATGGGGAGGAGGAGGGAGAGAAGATTGTTATCGATAAAGGGAAAGAAAGGGAAAATTGGAAGAACGGAAATATGGAAAGACAAGCAAGGGGAGAGTTACAGGACAGGAGAAGATTAAAAAAAAAAGAAGATAATTGAAGCAATGGAGAAAAATAGAAATAGAAGGCCAAAGGAGTGGTCATCCAAAACTGAAAAGAAAGAGGAAGCAAATGACGACGAGTACAGAAATAGAACCAGGAAAAATAAGAAGAGAAAAAAGAAAAACCTTATAAAAAAACAAAAAAACAGAAAGCAACGAAATTATCATAAGAATGATGAGAAATAGGGGGAAGAGGAAGCACAAAGGAATCCAAAATGGGAATAGAAATGAAATGAATTTGACATAGACCCTTCTTATTCGCAAGAAAGGACCAACGAAAAAGCCAAAAGAGGGAAGCGTGTTTTATGTGGAAGAAAAGTCGAATTGCAAAAATATCACAAACTGTAGCCTCTCCACCCCCCTCAAAAAAAAAAAAAAAAAAAAATGGAATCTGCAATTCTTACACGCACACCAATATTTGCTGATCTCTTACTGGCTCTTACTGGCTTTGGAAACTTTTAAGTAAATGGACTGTTTGCAGAGGATTATTTGTTCACAGACTATGTGAGTCGTTCCACATGGACGTATGTGCTAGTGCTATTCAACTCGTGGCCGGACAGTTTGTCTACGGACAGTTTTCCTACGGACAGTTTACCTACCGGACATTTTGCCTACCGGACATTATGCCTACCGGACAATATACCTATCGGACATATGCCTACGGGCACCATGCCAACGTAGGGAGTAATGTACTTGTAAATATGGAATGACATGTAAAATGGAAACAATAGGTACGATTCTAACAAAGCTGTTGCATTTGTACGTAAAATTTGTACACATGAATGTGCAAACGTTAGTATAGATATTCATACACGGAACATGAATGCATAAACGTCACATAAACGCACACGTAAAAACATACACACGTAAAAACATACACACAAACACACATACACGAGGAAGGTGTTCACATCAGAATAAAGAGCGAAAAGTGCGCGCGCGTGTATAAGCGTGTGTGTACGTGTGTGTGTGTGTGTGTGTGTGTGTGTGTGTGTGTGTGTGTGTGTGTGTGTGTTTATGCGTGTGTGCGTGTGTGTTCATGTGTGTGTGTGTGTGTGTGTGTGTGTGTGTGTGTGTGTGTGTGTTCCTGTGTGTATGTATATGTATATGTATATATGTACACACACACACACACACACACACACACACACACACACACACACACACACACATCTTCAAACAAAATTCATCCTTTGGAACTTCACCTCGACCAATGTCATAAAACTTTATGCAAAAAAGATTGCCGACCACCTTTAACATCGGGTGTCCTTCCTTTCTGTTGAAATAAGTATTTCCTTAAAGCAACATCACTCCTAAGGATAGAAGCACTGGTTATTGGAGACGAAGTCAAAATGTTCCACGCTCTGAGACGCAGGTGACACAGGTGACGTAGCACAGAACAAAGAGAGACTTCCTGTTGCTGACTTGATGTACAGTTTGAACTTCTCTTGCGCTTGAAATGCCGAGGTATGAGTAGTACGTCTAGGAGTACTTCAAGTGAGAGAGAAGTTCAAACAGTACTTCGATTCAGCAACAGAAGGTCGGCCTTTGCTCTGTGCTGCGCTGTCTGTGTCGGCTGCGTCTCAGTTTGCGCGTAGGTTTTACACTGATCGAGCAGCGACCGCAATGCCATCTTTTGAGAGGAAGTGATACTATGAGGTGTCGGGGAAGGTTTTTCGAGGTGAATGTACCCTTCCACTGATTTGCCTAAACTTTCCTTCAAAGTTTTCCAATCGACTGCCACTTTTTCCCTTTCCAAGCAACATCATCGTAGTAATTGAACCCTGGTGATATGGAAAAGTTTTAATCACTTTTCACAGTCACGATCAACATACGAACTTCCTAGATTACTCTCAAGACGTTACATTCTTCTTCCCACTCAGAAAATAATAAAAATAAAGGTAGGGAGCCTACGTCATGAGACGCTTCACTCCAGTCAAAACATTGATTCACTATGGTCAAGAACCACGTGCTGGTCTCGTGACTGACAACCTTACCCTCCTGCGTGGGAGCTCGTAGCCCCTATATCGTGATCTGTATGCTGTAACACTACATACATATTCGAACGCCATCCCCTTGCTCATGGGGGATAGTAACGGCTCAAGGTATAAATGAGAGTTCCTAAACGTGTATTTGTTTTGTCTACCTCCTGTCTAACTCCTAAATCCTTCTGTTGTATCCTGACTAATGTGTTCATATGTGTGATGTTTACTTTAGCCCCTGTATCAAATAACATTACTATTGGAACTTTGGGTGTTTGAATACCAACTATCACTCTTTCGGTGTTCTGTGTTTGAGTTATCTAAAGTATTTTACACGCCAGAGCTATCTCTAGCGTATATATCGGCGCTGTCTTTCCCTTTGGCGTCTTCCGCAGATGACAGGCAGCCCGACACTTCACGTCATCGTGTCTGGTTGAATTGTGAAGCTGGGAGAACTTTGGTTGCCTTTTCTTTCCGTCTGTATCCTAGTCTATTGATGAACTCTTCCTGAAGATGCGGCCTTATCCTCACACTGATGGATGTATGGGCTCGTCTCCAAAAGATTATTTTTCTTTCAACCCTTTTTTAACATTCTCCACTCCACTTATATATATATATATATATATATATATATATATATGTATATATATATATATATACATATATATATATAATGTATACATATACATGTATGTATATATACATATATATATATATATATCTATATGCCTATATATACATTTACATACATATATATATGCATTGATATGTATATATATAAATATATGTATATGTGTATATATTATTTATATATATATATATATATATATATATATATATATATATATATATATATGCGGAAAACTACCAGGGAAAAAGATCAACTGATGACCAAGCGCTTTCATCTATTCAGACATCCTCAGGGTACATAGAAATGAAAAAAGAATACAAGAAAACTACTAGGGAAAAAGATAAACTGATGACCAAGCGCTTTTGTCTATTCAGACATCCTCAGGGTACATAGAAATGAAAAAAGAATACAAGAATATATACACAGAGTATAAGGTCAGGAATGGAACCGGGAAAGGTTGTGAGGCTCTATTGTCGACCTGACCTGTTCGCGGCAGCGGACGTTTGGGCTACTACTTTTTTCACAATAAAATTGTCCAGTTTATCTTTTTCCCTGGTGGTTTTTCCGCATATTTAGAATCATGAGTTTATGTGATTTCTCATTATATATATATATATATATATATATATATATATATATATATATATATATATATATATATATATATATATGCATATATATGTATATATATAAATATATGTATATATATATGTATATATATATGCATATATATAATATGTATGTATACATATGCATATATATATATATATACATATATATGCATATATATATATATATATATATATATATATACAGTATATAATGTATATATACATATATATATATATATATATATATGTAATATATATATATACATACATTTATATATATATATATATATATATATATATATATATATACATAATATGTATGAATATATATGCATATATAATATATATTATACATATATATACATATACAGTATATAATGTATATATATATAGAATATATATATATATATATATAATATAGATGTATATACATATGTATGCATATATATATATATATATATATATATATATATGTATATATATATAAAATACATATATATATGTATATATATATATATATATATATATATATATATATATATAATATGTATGTATATATATGCGTGTATATATATGTGTATATATATATATATATATATATATATATATGTATATATATATATATATATATATATATATATATAATATGTATGCACATATATATATATATATATATATATATATATGCATATATATACTGTATATATATACATGTATATATGCATATATGTATATATGATATATGTATAATGTATATATATGTATATATGCATATATATATTTATATATATGCATATATATATATATATATATATATATATATGCATATATATATATATATATATATATGCATATATATATATATATATATATATATATGTATGTATGTATGTATGTATGTATGCATATATATGTCCGATTGACTCAAAATAAGCTATCGAATATTACTAAATTGCATTGACGTTTTTTTAGGCATTTAATTCTCAGTTTACTACCCTTCCAAAAAAAAAAACACCTATTTCATGACGATAAACACAGAGCGATTCTCTCAAAGTTCCCCAAGAAAGACCAGCTTGCACAAGGAGGTAAATTGTAGAGGTATAAGTATGTGGCATTCTTCTTTTTACAAGATACAAGAGAACAATGATCACTATCCTTGTTCCATCATAATCCAAACCAGAGACGGTGTTGATATTGGTGCATTATTTTTGGGTCCTTTGATCTTTCTGTATGTCATCGTTAGGTAGCGAGGTTGTTGCTTGATTGCAGCATGTCGGGTGGGGTGGCCCATCTTGTTATTATTAAAGCTCTTCTTCAAGCGAGTGTAAGCTCCACGTGATACATAACACGGAATTCGGTAGAAGAGAACGTTGGAAGAGGGAGAGAATAAACAAGAATGAGAGACAGATAGATGGACAGACAGATAGATTGATAGATGAAGAGAAATATAGACAGGGAGATAGATAGATAGATGAATAAACATATCAAAAGTGAGAGAGAGAATGAGAGAGTGAGAGTAAGAGAGTGAGAGAGAGAGCCAGAGATAAAGAGAGACAGCTAGAGATATATAGAGAGAAAGAGTGAGAGAGAGAGCCGGAGATAAAGAGACACAGATAGATAGAGATATAGAGAGAGAAAGAGAGAGAGAGAGAGAGAGAGAGAGAGAGAAAGAGAGAAGGGTGAGAGAGGACAAGTGTACAATATTGTAATAAAGATCACTGGGAGCGGGTGTAGGATAAGAGGAGTGGAGAGAAAAACGTAGGACCAAGACTGATGAATTGGAAAAAAAAGCCACAGAACGAATTGGCCAAACCTCTCCTTGTATTTTACACACCACTGGATGCCGTACTTTTTCAGCTAGCTTCAATATTTCTCTATTTCTTTTTATGTATGTATGTATGTATGTATCAATTTATAATCCATTTGTCTGATTACCTATCCATATCTCCTTCCTATTATAGTAACAAGGCATTTTCCATTGTTGTTTTTGAAAAAGGGCTGTGAATAGACTGCTTTGTTAGTGACTGTATCATCCAAAACACGATCTTGTTAGGGCACAGTTGACCGAGCTATTAGGGAAATTGAAATTGGTGGAAACGCATTGAATACATTCCGCATTCTACTCAACTCTTCGTTAACCAATGAAAACGACCCAATTATCCACTCCAGCTCAATTATCCATCGGGTAGGAGATAACCTCCCTCTCCATCCCCACCCCCACCCACTCCCCAGACGAAAGCCGTGCTGCAGCGTGCCGGGTTTTAAAGAGATTTGTGGTGGTGGGAGAAGGTTATTGTGATGTTGAAGATGTTAAGGGTATTGGAGACGGAGGGAAGAAGGGGAGACAACATACCCAGAAGTCCCCTGAATGAACGCCCAAGAAGGATAAGAAAGAGAATATCCCAACTCATATAGAAGATTATAATACTGTTGAAGATGTTAGGGGTATTGGAGACGGAAGGAAGATGGGGAGACAACATACCCAGGTTCCCCAGAATAAACTTCTAGAAGGAATAGAAGGAGCGTATTCCTGACTCAACCCAAAACAGGGCCAGTAGCGGAGAAAGGAGGGAGGAGGTGGGAGGGGGTGGTGGAAAGTTGGTGGTGGTGGAAGGTGGAGAAGGAAGGCAGAGGAACGAGTACCTACGTACGCAGCCGCCACCATGAGGACCAAAGGAGCCCAGATCCAATCCCACCCCCACGCGTGTCTCTACTAACAACTCGCAGTGCCTTGTCGGCACACCTTGGCACCGTGACACTCTGAAATGACCAGTGGCGTAGTGGGTGAATGGAGGAATGGGCAATGAGGCTTATTAGGTCTTGTAACAGCTTTGGAGTAAGGCATTCGTTAAAAGACTTCTTTCTTCACGAGCACCTCTCCCGCTGTTCTTCTCTTCATTATCTGTTGTTCTCTTTCCACAGATCTCCCCAGTTCTCTCTCTCTCTCTCTCTCTCTCTCTCTCTCTCTCTCTCTCTCTCTCTTTCTCTCTCTCTCTCTCTCTCTCTCTCTCTCTCTCTCTCTCTCTCTCTCTCTCTCTCTCTCTCTCTCTCTCTCTCTCTCTCTCTCTCTCTCTCTCTCTTTCTCTCTCTCTCTCTCTCTCTCTCTCTCGCTCGCTCCCTTATTCCATTTCTCTCATCTCCGTCTCAGTGGTAAAGCTGAGCTCATTATTACTGCCTGTTCTCTGCCAACGTGCGGCCAAAAAGTCGTTACTCTGCCGTGCTGGAAAATGTAAGTAGTTGTGTATCGTACCCACAAGTATGCGTGCATGTTCTCGTGTG
>NC_134790.1:28643302-28653302 GCF_046742065.1 Oratosquilla oratoria
GGATATATAAATAGAGGAGGGAGGAAGGGAGGAAGAGAAAGAAATGAGGAACATAGAAAATGATAAAGAAGAGAAAGAAAGCGAATGAAAGATGAAACGAGTGAGGGGGTATTTGAATTAGAGGAAGACGAATACAAGTGGGAGATTGGAATAACATAATATTGGGTATAAAAGAGCAAAGATGAAACCAAGAGCAACCCGATGAGGATTGGAAAACTCACTGGGAATTCCTCTCGGTGCTTTATATATATTGTTTTGGTTCACGTTTGGTGATTGTATTGGAAGAGAGATAAAGACAGAGAGATAGATAAGATAAATAGAGAGATATAGAAGGAATAATGAATAGAGAAATTTGGAAGCTAGAAGGAGGAAGAGGAGGAGGATGGAGAAGGAGAAGAAAGAGGAGAAGAGGAAGAGGAGGAGAAGAAGGAGGAGAAGGAAGAATAGAAAGAAGAGGGGAAGAAAGAGAAGGAAGAGGAGAGGAGAAGCAAAAATGAGGAGAAAGTGGAGGACGAGGAGGAGGAGGAAGAGGTGGAGGAGGTGTAGGAGGAAGAGGTGGAGGAGGAGTAGGAGGAGGAGGTGGAGGAGGAAGAGGAACGTCATCGTAATGTAGGGGTCAGGAGGAAGAGGTGGGCGAAGGAGGATGGAGCCTCAAGTGATTTGACTGTTACATGACAAGTCTGACTACCACAGTTCCATCGTGACCTCGATTACTATGTATGGATGGGGTGGGGGTGGGGCTGCTGGGGGATTAAGGGGGGGAGGGGGAAGGGGGATAGGGAGTCTGCGAGTGACCGACCCCCTTCATCGTTCTTCTTGCCAGGAATAAGGTCTTTGGTGACTTTTGGAAACGTTATTCTGAGTAACGATAGGAAACTTAGGTTCTCTGGGCTCATGATCTCACGCGTTGGGAACTTGGGCCTCAAACTTGGTTTGTAACAGCGAATAGTAACTAGCATTTTCCCATGTTATCCGAGTACACTGTGCAGTCCAGAAACAGAGGGGCATCCTAGCCACTTTTACTGGTTTCGAGTCAAGCACGCATCATGAATGACGTAAACCTCATATATATATATATGTGTATATATATATATATATGTATATATATATATGTATATATATATATATATATATATATATATGTATATATATATATATATGTATATATATGTATATATATATTCATATATATATATATGTATATATATATATATATATATATATATATATACATATATATATACATATATATATATGTATAAATATATATATATATATATATATGTGTGTGTGTGTGTGTGTGTGTGTGTGTGTGTGTGTGTGTGTGTGTGTGTGTGTGTGTGTGTGTGTCCCTGCTCAACTCGAAATCTGTAAAAGTGGCGGGGATGCCCCTTTGTTTCTGGACGCCTCAATTATCATCACCTGATGAAAACTCCTCACTTCAGAGGATGAATTCCTGATAACTCCCTTCATTTTTCAGTTGGATTTTTTTAAGCTATCTTCAGAGCGCTCTGCTTTTCATAGAAAAAAAAAACTGAAGAATATATTATTAATTTGTTGAACAAAAGACGATTTCATTTTCTTTAGTAAAAATCCCTGTGAACGAAAAGAAAAAAAGAAATGCAAGTGTTTGACGTAAAACACAGACACCCACGTAAAATCTCGCCGCATTGTCTTGCTTTTCAGTAACAGCACCAAATCAAAAATCTTTTATATTTTGCCCAAACATGATATGGCTTTCGCATCGTGCGTGTACCTCGTTAGACATCTCAAAAGACATGAAGACCCCTCGAACTTCCAATTCTTCTTCGGAACCTTATTTCCCAATCGTCGACTCATCACTCACAAATTCTTCCTCTCGCCTGCCCTCTAAATGGAATTATTTCATTTTCTATTTATTTTTCATTTTGTTATCTATTTGTATATTATTTTTATTTATTTATTTGTATATCGTTTATTTGTTTGTTTGTTCATTCATTTGCTTATTTGTTTATTAATTCATTTGTTTATTTTTATTCGTAGGAAACATACCTGTCAGGACCTTAAAATCGTCGTCTTCTACATATGACCTGAGGTCATAGGATGAGGGAGTGATAAGAAGAGGAGGAAGGTGATGAGGGGAGGAAGAAATGAAACAGAAAGGAGAGGAAACGGGAGAGGAAGGAATTGGGATGAGGCTAAAGGAAAGAGAAAAAGAGAGGAAAGAAGGGTGGAGAGAAAATAAAAGAGAGAGAGAGAGTAGAGGAAGAGAGTGGGAGAGGAATAAAGTAGGATGAGGGATGTGAGGAGTGGAAGAAGGAGGATGTAGAGGAAGAGGGGAGGGAAAGAAAAAGGCCGAGGAAGTACAGTAGCATTTTTTAGCATGTTATGGAATTAGTATAATATACTGGCATTTATTATAGAAGAGATATAAAATACCTTTTGCAGAATGATTAGAAAAACCTGCGATGATATTTACGGTATATTTTGTTAATTAGTATTGATACCTGATATTGCATTGTTACAATTGCAACTTATAGGATTAACTGTTTTGACATTGTTCATGTAGAAAAAATCATTTTGTTCTGTATATAATTGTGTTTTGTATTGGAGTATATTACTTTGAATGTACTTTGTATAAGAAACTCTTTCGTCAATAGAAATGTAAGTAATTATGAAGTAATGGAAGAGAAAAAAGTAGAATGAGGAATATGAGGAAAGGGAGGAGGAAGATGAAGAAGAATAAGGAAGAAGGGAAAGGAAGAGGGTGAGGCAAGAGAAGAGGAAGAATGTAGGAGGAAGAATATATGAAAAGGGAGGAAGTAGAATGGGAAGAACTTAGGAGGAGAAATTTGATGAAAAGGAGGGGGGGGAGATGGGAGGAGGAAAGAAAAGGAAAAAGAAAAAATAGAAAAGAGAAAAAAGATGAAAAATGGAAATGAAGAGGGAAAGGAGGAGGGAGAGAAAGAATGAGAACTTTGATGGAAGGGAAGGGGAGGAAGATGGGAGGAGGAAAAAAAGGAAAAAGTAGAAAAGACAAAGAAGATGAAAAGTGAAAATGATGAAGGAAAAGAAAGGAAAGTAAAGAGATGGTAGATAAAGTAGAGGTACAAGAGGAGGAAGAAGAAGAAATAGGCAAAAAAGTGCATGATGGCTAGGGAAAGGGAAAATGGGAAAGAAACGGAAGAATTAGAATATGAGGAGAAAAAGAAATTGGTAAGAAAAAAACAGGACATGGGAAAAAAAAAACTAAACAAGAGGAAAAAAGTAGTTTGGAAAAAGAAAAAAAGGAAAGGAGAGGGATAGGATTAAGCTTAGCCCAAGAAAAAAGAGAATTGGCGAAGAAAAAAAGGGAAGGAGAAAAAGTGATACGTGTAGAAGAACAGATGATAGAAGAGATTGCACAAGTGAAGGGTAGAAAGACGAAGAAAAAGGAGACGAATGGGATTAAGTTTAAACGAAAAAAGGTAGAGAAAGAAAAATAGTAATAAATGTAGAATAATAGAAAGTAAAAGAGGCTGAGTAAGTGAAGAATACAAAGACAAAAAAAGAGTAAAATGAAAGGAAGAGGAAGAAGGATGGAGAGGAAAAGTATCAAAGATAAAAGTATAAGGTATAGAAAAAAAGATGGAACAGGGAAGATGAAGAAGAGGAGGAGGAGGGAGAAGAGGAAAGAAGAATGATGGGGAGAAAGGGACGAAAGCCAAAGGGAAGGGAAAGGATAAGGTAGAAGGGAGAGGAAACGAGAGAAGAGAGAGTAGAGGAAGAAGGATGAGGAGGAGGAAGATGAGAGAGGTGGAACATGGAGAAGAAAGAACCATAACTGAAGTGAAGGGAAGGGATGAGGTAGAGAAAGAAGAAAGAGAAAGGGGAAGAAGGAAGATGGGGAAGAGGAGGAGAGAGGGAATGCATGGAACATCAAAGACAAGGTTCGAACCAATTATTCTGGTGATACTTGACTGAAGAGGAACCGAACGATAAGAGGAGGAGGAGGAGGAGGAAAATGAGGAGGAGGAGGAAGAAGAGGAGGAGGAAGAAGAAGAGGAGGAGGAGGAAAATGAGGATGAGGAAGATGAGGAGGAGGACGCGGAGGAAAATGAGGAGGAGGAAGAAGAGGAAAATGAGGAAGAGGAGGAAAATGAGGAGGAAGAAGAGGAGGAGGAGGAGGAGGAGGGGGAGGAAAATGAGGAGGAGGAAGAGAAATAAGCGTTCATAAGGCATGAGCAGAAAGAAGAAAAACAGGAGAATTTGTGAAGGAGAATATCTATATAGGGATACAGTTTGGGAAAACGAAAAAAGAAAAAAAAAAGAACTTGACGAGAATAGTAGAGGAGAAAGGGTTGATCAAAAATAGATCAGAACTAAGAATTAAGGGAACCTTTGGAAAAAGGAGGATATGGACTAAAATGGATGAAGGATTGGAGGGAGGAGAAGTTGGGGTGGAATAAGAGGATTAGATGAAACAGCCTTTTTATACCCGTGACGACAAAGAAGGAGTAGGAGGAGGAAGAGGGGAAAATGGAAACGAAAACAAAAGGGGAAGGAGGGAGTGGAAGGCACAGAAAAGAGAAAGAAACCGTAAAACAGAAAAAGAGGTGGGGCATGAAAAGGAGGAAGAGTGTGAGAGAGAGATAGAGAGAGAGAGAGAGAGAGAGAGAGAGAGAGAGAGAGGGGGGATCTCTCTCTCTCTCTCTCTCTCTCTCTCTCTCTCTCTCTCTCTCTCTCTCTCTCTCTCTTTCTCTCTCTCTTTCTCTCTCTCTCTCTCTCTCTCTCTCTCTCTCTCTCTCTCTCTCTCTCTCTCTCTCTCTCTCTCTCTCTCCTTCTCTCTCTCTTTCTCTCTCTCTCTCTCTCTCTCTCTCTCTCTCTCTCTCTCTCTCTCTCTCTCTCTTTCTCTCTCTCTCTCTCTCTTCTCTTCTCTTTTCATCCTCTAGAATTCTCCTTTTCATTCTCCCCCTCCTCCTCTCTTTCGTATCCATTTCCGCTTCTTCTCCCCTTTCCCTCTTCCCATTTCTATCACTCCCGTATCTTCCTCCTTTTTCCTCCTTCTCTTCTCTCTCTTTCTCCTTTATTTTCATTATTTAGTTTCTTGTTGTTGTTTGATTTTGAACCATCTCCTTTACCTTTATTGCCAATGCATATTATACATTCATGCATTTCCTTTCCTCTTTCCTTTTTTCTTATCTTTCCTTTCTTTCATTCATTACTTTTCCTTTCTTTTCCTTCCATTTTCTTCCCTTCCTTTCCCTTCTCTTTCATTCCTTTCCTTTCCTTTTTCTTCCCTTCCTTTCCCTTCCCTTCCTTTTCCTTCCTTTCCCTTTCCTTCCCTTCTCTTTCCTTTCCTTCCTTTCCCTTTCCTTCCCTTCCCTTTCCTTCCCCTCTTTCCCCTTCCCTTCCCTTCTCTTTTCTTCCCCTCCTTTCCTTTCTTTTCCTTCCTTTCAATTCCGTCTCCGCCCCTCCCCTCCCCTTCCCCCTTGTTTCCCTTTCCCTCCCCTCACCTTCCCCCTTGTTTCCCTTTCCCTCCCCTTCCCTTCCCTTCCCTTCCCTTCTCATCCCTTCCCTACACACCCTTCCCTTTCCTCCTCTTTCCTTCACTTCCTTTTACTTCCCTTCTCTTCCCTTCCTTTCCCTTCCCCTCCCTTCCCCTCTAGTCCCTTTCCTGCCCTTCCCTTCTCTTTCATTCTATTCCTTTCCCATCACTCCATTCCCTCCATTTTCCTTCCCTTTACCTTCTCTTTTCTTCTCTTCCCTTCCCTTTCCTTCCCTTCCGTTCTTTTTCCTTACCTTCTGTTCTCTTTGCTTTCCCTTCCCTGCCTTTCCTTTCCCATCTGTTTCCTCCCCTTCCCTTCCCTTTCCTTCCCTTCCCTTTCCTTCCCTTCCCTTCCCTCCCTTTATCTTCCCTTCCCTTCTCTTCCCTTCCCTTCCCTTCCCTTCCCTTCCCTTCCCTACCCTTACCTTTCCTTATTGCTGGGGAACTGATGAGGTGCCGCCTTCGCATATGATGGGAGTGAAAGATGGGGAATACATTCCTCCCTCATGCCTATCAATCTCACTTTCCAAATAAAGGCTAGCTGGATAAAATAAATAAGTATATATATGCGTGTGTGTATATGCGAGTATGTGTGTTCGTATGTGTGTGCGTGCGTGCGTGTGTGTGTGTGTGTGTGTGTGTGTGTCTGAGTGTGTGTGTGTGCGTGTGTGTGTGAGTGTGTGAGTGTGTGTGTGAGTGTGTGTGTGTGTGTGTGTGTGTGTGTGTGTGTGTGTGTGTGTGTGTGTGTGTGTGTGTGTGTGTGTGTGTGTGTGTGTGTGTGAGAGAGAGAGAGAGAGACCATGGTCTTGGATCACGTGTTGGACTCTTTATCGACATCTATTTTCCTCCTGGAAGAGAGCTCAGAGCTCATATATGACCGATCCATGGGTAATACTGTGACCTTACACGCACACACACACCCAACTCTCAGCCCACAAGAGATAGAGTAACGACTCACAGCGCAGCGATACTGAAATTATTTCAGCCCTGGGCATGATTCGAACCCGGACCTCCGTAGTGGCAGCCGGGAGATCTATCAACCGAGTGTGTGTGTCTGTGTGTGTATTTACCTAGCTGTATTTACCTAGTTGTATTTACCTAGTTGTATTTTACGAGAAGGAGCTACGCTCGTAGTGTGTGTGTGTGTGTGTGTGTGTGTGTGTGTGTGTGTGTGTGTGTGTATACACGTGTGTGTGTGTGTGTGTGTGTGTGTGTGTGTGTGTGTGTGTATGTGTGTGTGTGTGTATACACGTGTGTGTGTGTGTGTGTGTGTGTGTGTGTGTGTGTGTGTGTGTGTGTGTGTGTGTGTGTGTGTGTGTGTGTGTGTGTATGTGTGTAAACGTGTGTGTGTGTGTGTGTGTGTGTGTGTGTGTGTGTGTGTGTGTGTGTGTGTGTGTGTGTAAACGTGTGTGTGTGTGTGTGTGTGTGTGTGTGTGTGTTTTCGTGTGTGCGTGTGTGTATGTGTGTGTGTATGTGTGTGTGTGTGTATGTGTGTGTGTGTGTGTGTGTGTGTGTGTGTGTGTGTGTGTGTGTATGTGTGTGTGTGTGTGTGTGTGTGTGTGTGTGTGTGTGTGTGTGTGTGTGTGTGTGTGTGTGTGTGTGTGTGTGTGTGTGTGTGTGTGTGTGTGTGTGCGTGTGTGTGAATACAGAGAAACGACCACAGATACAGGCACCACCACGAATGCATTTATTGATATGAACGCAGTCATCAACACGGTAATTACCATGGTGAGGGACGCTCAACAACATCCACTCCTGTTCTCCAAATGTTGTAGTTGTGATCTAGTCCTACCATTTCAGAGTTGGGATATAACTATTTGGTACATTACGGATATCGTTACATACTCTATATGTGGTTTCTGTGCCGTTGTGTTATGAGGACAGAAAGGTCAGTGAAATGTTAGTGGTTATCGTATATGTAGTTTTCTGTGTAAGGTCAGGCTAGTGATGTGTTGGTCTATTCCCAAAGCGCAAAAAAAAGAAAAAAAGAAACGCTGTCTCAATCCTGTATAATTTGTTTACATAGACAAGGTGATTTCAGGTAAAACTTTTATTATAGTGCATATATTAAATACGAAATTTCTGGAGAAAGAAGATTGACTTCAACGAATCACAACATTCAGTTTCTGTCACATACGTCATCGCAAAATCTTATCACAATTTCAGGCACTGAGTTCTTAAACATATTGACTGAATCTCCATCACAAAGAGATTCTTCACCAGGAAATAAAACCATTTGTCACGTATCAAACACGGGACCTGAAACTGTTGTTTATTTCATCACTTGTCGAGCTGGTCAGTCGCCATTCAATTGAATCAAAGGGTTTTGTGAGTCAATTTGAATCGCAACGCATCTTTAGACGACATGACCTCAAGAGTTCTCGTATTTTCATTCCTTATTGACTTTTCCCATTTTATCATATTGTTATGCTAAAGTAGGATTTATTTACTTAAATATTCTTAACATCAATGGATGAATTTTTTATCTTTCATTTTGCTAAATTGAATAAGTTTGTTTGGTATTAGAACTGACATGTAAGACGACAAAACTCTTGGTCGGGTCAATAATGGTGAATCTATATCATGGAGTAGTAAATGGTTCTACCTCGGCTTAATAACATTTCTTCTGGAATAGATGATTTAAGACAACAATACTTCTAGGAAAGGTTAATTGAAATATATTCATCTCTTGGGAATTAATGAGTCTTCTTTTAATTAGATGAGGTTGGTTGGTCGTTGTCTACAGTAAGTACACGAACAGAAAGAAAACCATGAATGGTTAATTATTGAGACTCTCAAGAAGAGATGGTGACGGCTTATGTTTCCCTGTTTACTGGTTTCTGAAATTGTTACGACTTGTGTCTAAGTGTTGAGTGAACTAATGTAGCAGCCATGTCACTAGATTAAAGAAAATCCCTTTTAGGAAAACCAATTTGATTACACCTTATAAGAAGAAAGTTCCCTCCTAATTCACCTCCCAAAAGTTCATTGTAATGACCACCACTCGCTCTGGCTGTCCAAAGAAGTTCTACCTCACCTCATGTAATGTCCAGTAATGTCATGTAATGTCCCTATCCCGATACTCCACCCCCTCTCCCGAAGCTCCACCTCTTTTCCTAAGCCACGCCTCTTTCCTCAAGCCACGCCTCTTTTCTCAAAAACCCTCCCCTTTACCCAAACCACGCATTTTTTCTCTAGCCACCCTTTTCCCCAAGCTCCACCTCTTTCCTGAAGCCCCACCCCTTTCCCCAAGCTCCACCCCTTCCCTCAAGCATCAACATCCTTTCGATGCCCCGCCTCTTTTCTCAAGCTCCACCCATTTGCCCAAGCCCCACCCCTTTCCTTAAGCCCTTAGCTCCTCCTACACTATGGCACCGCCGCCAAGAACAGGTAGCCAGAGTTGACGAAGAAGCCTCGAGGGCTTTGGCCTAAAGCTAACGAGCTGTTGCTGGCACTAGTGACAACGGGTGTCAAGGTGACTAAAGACCTGAGTGCCTTAAGGGAACTGACAAGGGATCCAGACCCACAAAGGGAGAGAGAACTGGAGAGACGTGGACAAAGGGGGCTGACTTGGAACATGTGCAGACTCTATGTGACATGAAAGGGTACTCTTGTGGGAGTAGCTTCTGTTACCTTCTTCTGCTCCTCTTCTCCCTTCACCATTCCCTCTTTGGAATTTTTTCTTTTCTAGGACACTTTGCAGACTGTAAATGACATGGAAATGCACTCTTGAGGGAAAAGTTTCTTCTTCTTCTCTTCTTCCTTCAACATCTCTTGCATGTTCTTCCTTTCCTGGGTATTTATGCAAATTCTACACAACGTAAAGATGTGTGCTTATGGGAGGAGCTTTTGACGCCTTTTTCCATTCTTCCTTCAGCATCTCCTCTTGGATGCTCTTCGTATTCTGGGTACTTGTGCAGACTCTACGTAACATGAAAATGTGCTCTTGTGGGAGAGATCCCTCTTACCACCTTCTCTTCTTCCTTCAGTATTTCCTCTTGGATATTCTTCGTTTCCTGCGTCATCTTCAAAGTCCCCTTTGGGTCCTTCCACAGGGTCTCCGGGCCCTCTGGTTCTTCGAAGGCGGAAGAGGGTGGTTGGGAGTGGGTGAGGGCAAGAGGTCATACCCTGAAGGTTCCTTATCATTGAGGTTTCTGGAAATGTGGAGTGTCTTCTTCGCTCCTGAAGGATTTTTAGACGCGTTTGTATCCACGTTTGCATTCACTAATGTCTGCTCCAGAAAAAGAATCCACCTTTTTCCACCTCCTTCTCCTCCTCCTCCTTCATTTTATTCTCCTCATCTTCTTCCTCTCTCTCCTCCTCATATTTCTCCTCCTTCTTCTTTTCTTTCTTATTCCCGCCTTCTTCCTATTCTTCTCTTTCCTCCAGACCTTCTTTTCCTCCCCCTACTCTTCCTCCACAAGATATCCTTCTCTTTAATTTTCCTTCCTTCCACCTTCCACCTTCCACTCCAACTATTCCTACGCTTCGTCC
>NC_134790.1:28670802-28678302 GCF_046742065.1 Oratosquilla oratoria
CTATTTTCATAACATGAGTGTAACCTGTGGATGTATGTATTTAAACCTCCATGCATTATACTGAAAGGATATTTATTCAAAAAAGAAATTAAGATGAATTGTATTATTGTCTTATCTGTCAAGGGGAATAGAAAATGGATGTGTTCTCTGAACGAAGACTAATGATTCAATTTAGAATTGAACGATATAAGATTGGAAAACCAGATTCTACTTTCGACAGTTAAAAAAAAATAAAAAATGCGATTGATTTCAGACCTCAACCTGTAACTTGTACTGGATGTTTAAGCACATAGGCCTTGTTCACACTAGCGGTTTCAACCGCGGTGGTTTAATTACGGTGTAAGTCAATGGAGGCATTCACACACAACCGCGCAATTTTTTCTTTAACTATGTTTTACCACCGCGGTTTCCGCACGGTCCAAACCGCTAGTGTGAACAGGGCCTATAGGGTAAAGGTTATGGATACGCCTACAGCTAAACGCCTACTGGTGTAAGATTATCATCATTATACTGATAATAACCTGTCTGTTAGCATTCGTTGAAGGAATTTAATAGTCTTTTTACAAGATTTAATCCTTCATAACGAACCGAAATAGAAACTTGTCATAAACACAGAACTTCTTTTCAGAGGTTTTATGACATTCTCGAGAGAGTAAGAGGGCTCATTACTCTCGGATGATAGACCTTTCGCTTCACTCTGTACAAAACTCGTTATAGAAAGTGGAACTCGTGGGTGGGAGTGGTGGTGGTGGTAACAAGTCGTTTTTATCGTCCGTTACTACGACGACCACCGTTCTTCGTCTTGTATCCAAGAGCTCTTGAAGGCCTCCGGAGACGATTTTCTTCTTCGGACTATGACGACCATCGTTCTGCGTCTTGTGTCCAAGAGCTCTTGAAGGCCTCCGGAGAGGATTCTCTTCTTTGGACTATGACGACCATCGTTCTTCGTCTTGTGTCCAAGAGCTATTGAAGGCCTGCAGAGAGGATTTTCTTCTTCGGACTATGACGACCATCGTTCTGAGTCTTGTGTCCAAGAGCTCTTGAAGGCCTGCGGAGAGGTTTTACTTCTTTGGACTATGACGACCATCGTTCTGCGTCTTGTGTCCAAGAGCTATTGAAGGCCTGCGGAGAGGATTCTCTTCCTTGGACTATGACGACCATCGTTCTTCGTCTTGTGTCCAAGAGCTATTGAAGGCCTGCGGAGAGGATTCTCTTCCTTGGACTATGACGACCATCGTTCTTCGTCTTGTGTCCAAGAGCTCTTGAAGGCCTCCGGAGAGGATTCCCTTCTTCGGGCTATGACGACCATCGTTCTTCGTCTTGTGTCCAAGAGCTCTTGAAGGCCTGCGGAGAGGATTCTCTTCCTTGGACTATGACGACCATCGTTCTTCGTCTTGTGTCCAAGAGCTCTTGAAGGCCTCCGGAGAGGATTCCCTTCTTCGGGCTATGACGACCACAGTTCTTTGTCTTGTATCCAAGAGCTCTTGAAGGCCTATGGAGACGATTCTCTTCTCCGGCCAGGTGAAGACTGACTGGATGTTCGACGGTTCTGTCATCATCATATCTTATCGCCCGAAAAGCGTGTCCACTATAAAGCAGTTAGTGTTATTTTCTTCCTTAAGGTCTTTGTTGGAGCCATGATGACCCATTAGACATTTCTGGGGAATGTAGCATAATCACTGTATCTCCTTACATAGACATTCAGTGTTAAAACCCCATTTGTTGGGGCTGTCTTTGGTTTTATCTACTTTTGCCCTTGCCCTGTTTAATGAGAGAGAGAGAGAGAGAGAGAGAGAGAGAGAGAGAGAGAGAGAGAGAGAGAGAAAGAGAGAGACCAGGAGACCTGGTATATATATATATATATATATATATATATATATATATATATATATATATATATATATATATATATATGTATATATATATTCATATATATATATATATATATATATATTTTTTCTGGTTAAAGGTACGTTTTTCTTGGTGTGAAGGTTAGCTTACCACAGCCAATGGTGGGTGACGCGCATCATACCTCCTGGCATTATATTTAGGTAAATGCGTTCATAAGTTCAATTGAAATGATCTCGTACTTTGCATCTCGAAGCAAAACAGCCCCATTTAGAAAAAAAAAATATGCTGTATGTAATGCACCAATCGGAAGGAAATCTAGAAAAAAAAAATGAAAATCTGTTTTGTTGGAACGACAGAAAGATCATGTAACCATAGTAACCACAGCTTGGAGAGATTCATATCCATTTGTTGATGTCATTTCAAAATCCAAAAGTCAAGCACTCTTTATTTGATTTGATTTCCTTTATTTTTTTTACGTCCTTGAATATAAAAAAAAAAAAAAATACGGAGTCTTCTCTGGAAACATTTATCACAAAAAAAAAAAATAATAATAATCAATTGCCAGATACAGTTTTTAAAAATCCCACTTGCACAAAACTAAGAAAAAATAACTTAATAATTCTTTTGACCATCTGCTGCAATTTCAGTCAACCATAAAATGAAAACTTTGTTATATATACATCAAAGACCAAAGTAAACAACCACATTATACAAGCACACATGCATACATATATAAAGGTATACATGCACACATACCTACCTACCTACATACATACATACGTAAATATATACATATATATATTTATATATATATATATACATATACATATATATATATATATAAATATATATATATATATATATATATATATATATATATATATAGCGGTATATAGTATATATGTATATATATATATATATATACATATGTGTGTATATATATATATATATATATATATATATATATATGTATATATATATATATATATAGATATATATATATTCTGTTAAAAACGACAGCAAAAGAATTATTAATTAACTTTTTCCGTGAGCTCTCAAGCTTGCGAAAAGTAGATCTCTGGTAAGGGGAAAGGGAGTAAATCAAATTTCCAAAACTCATAGGAAACACAAAAGTTATAATGAACACAAAGATACAGCATACAGTAAACAAAATACAAGAAGAGAGTACAAAGAATACAGCAAAAACAAAATACAAGCAGAACAAATTAAATTTCAAAACGTTTCGCAGATCTTTCTGCATCCTCACATCAACTGAGGATGCAGAAAGATCTGCAAAGTTTTGTGTGTGTGTGTGTGTGTATGTATTCATTGGAACCCTATATATATTTGATATAGAGTTTACATTCACACTAAATATACACGCTTTGGGATACTATTTGTTACTTTCATCATTCCACAAATTCATTCTTAACTTCCTTACCACTACTACCACTACCACCATCACCATCATCTTAACCATCACCATCATGATCACCTCCATCACCACTACCACCACCTCCATCACAACCAACCTAAACCATCACCACCACTACCACCATCACCACCATCTTCATTACCAACACCACCAACATCATCACCACCAACATCATCATCACCACCATCACCACCATCACCACCATCACCATAATTACGGGCCCGTTTCTGTTATTCCATACTCCTTAGTCGTCACTACATCCCAGCCACGCGTCTCCGGAAGCTTCTCTCCCTCTCTTCGGCGAAGAGAGTCTTCCAGCAGAACGCCGAGTCTCAACTTCCGAGAGTCACAGAAGTCTCGAGTTCCGACTTGGTATCAAGTCTCGTAAGAGGAGGAGGAAGACGAGGAGAAGAGGGAGGAGGAGGAGAAGGAGGAAGGAAAGGGTGGGTGGAGAAAGACGAGGAGAAGAATAAGGAGGAAGACGAGGAGAAAAGGGAAGAGGAAGAGAAGTTGTAGTAGTAGTAGGAGGAGGAGGAGGAGGATGATGATAGAAAGGGTGTGTGGAAGAAGACGAGGAGAAGAGGGAGGAGAAGGGAAAGGGTAGATGGAGGAGGGATGTGGAAAGAGAGGATAGAGGAGGGAGGGGGTGGGTGGAAGAGGGTGGAAGAAGGAGAGGATAGAGGAAGCGGAGGGAGAGAGTGTGGGTGGATGAGGAAAGGGAGAGGGTGGAGGAGGAGGAAAGATAGATAGAATAGAAGAGGAAACATGTCTTTAAACGAGGAAAAGCTTTGGGGGATGATTGAAGAATGTAAACTAAAAGGGGTTGAGTGGAGTTGATTAGGGATAGGAATAGAAAAGGACGAAAGAGAGAAGAGGGGAGGGGAAGAAATAGAGGTGAATATACAGTATGGTCGTAAGAGAAATAAAAATGTAGAAAAAAGAGGAAAGGAAGGGAAAGGACGGGAGAGAGGGTAAGGAAAAGGACATAGTAAGGGAAACAACGAGTTAGGAACGATGGATGAGTCAGCGAAGGAAGTGATGAAGAAGTGACGCAGAAGGCGAAAAGTGTTTTGCTATATATTTCTTAAACTATTGTTATTAAATCATGTATTGGGGGATGCAGACAAAGTAATCATATTAAGACAACGGCAGGACTCGCAGTAATGGATTGAGTTGGACAAATTTTGGTTTAAAGTATAAATAGGCAAGAACTAGTTTACCAATAGAGTTGTCAACGAATGGTCTATTTAGGGAGCGCTGAAACTATCGGTTGACTAAGAAAAGGTTAGACAGCTTTATGGATGGGGGATGATAGATGGTAATGGACATGGAACTACCTATTATAGGCCTTATGGTCTCTTGCAGTCTTATTCATTGTTATGTTCTTATTTGTTCTATTCATTTATATATTTATTTATTTATTTGTTATTTATTCATTAATATGTTTATTTGATTATTGATTAATTTCTTCATATATTTCATATATTGATCACTTACTCATGCATTCATTTGTTTATTATCTATTTATTTGTTTATTCATTGATCTATTTACCTATTTTTTCATTTATTAATTTATTTTTCTATGATTTTTCCTTTTACTAATCATTTATTTATTAATAAATCTGTTCATTTATTTGTATACATTCTTACTTCTTATTGAGAAATATACTAAGCTTTGGTATTTGACGTATATTTGTGTGCCTAGCCACAGATTACATAACACTGCTATTGCTATTGTTATTGCAATTCAATTATTTGATATGTCTTTCTCTAGGTAATTCAATCCAACCGAGTTTAAAAATATCTCATTTAATTTCTTTCTTTCTGTATTTGCTTCTTATGCTTCAGTTTAACGTCGCAAAGTCCTCCTATCATGAGGCGAAGTTGGTGCCCCTTACAGAGGACTCTGGTGTGAAATTTATTGAACTATTCCTTGGTCCAACTCGCTGGCGGCAGGGTTGGACCTGCCGTCTCCTGGACCTCCGTCGCAAGTAACGACGCTCTAAACCGCTTGGCCGGCGAGCGTCCTTTATTTCTTACACATTTGTTATAACTGTTACGGACAGAGCTCTGTGCGTTCCTAGGTGCGTTCCTCGGTGCGTTCCGCTTTAGTTTGACCGCTGTTAGCGCTCCCGAACTAGTAAAGCTTAAGAGACAGGTTCACACCGAAATAAAAGTCCGGTAGGCCACGTACTATACCAAAGAAAAATTTCGTAGGCCACATCCTATACCGGAACCTATATTGCTTTAATAGTTTGGGAACGCTAACCGCGGCCAAACTAAAGTGGAACGCACAGAAGAACGCATCTAGGAACGCACCGAGGAATGCGCCCAGTTCTGGTTACGGGATTGATATGATGCCGATTCAGGAACATAAGAGATGAGGATGGAATGGAAGAGGGAAGGAGGAAGGGGAAGAAAGAAGTGGAAGGACGTAAGGAGAAAAAGAAGAAGGGGAGAGGAGAAATAGGGAAGGAGAGGTGAATGAATGAGAAGAAAATGTGTAAATTAGGAAAAGAAAACTGGAAATTAGGAGATACTATTGATATCGACACTGAAGCAGTCTTATCGTCATTGAAAGCGCTAATTGTAGTTCAACTATTTCATATTCACTTGATGTAGATATTTTTCATCATTTGTTCTGAAGACCATATTCGTAATTAATTTTTAAGACATATATTTCCAAAGTCTCTATATAAAATTTGTTTTAATTTAAGTTTTTATATTACCAGATCTGATACACTTTTTCTTTAGCAATTTTTTTTCTTTTTGTCAAATTTGAATAAACAGACTTTAGTGCATTGCTGCTTTACTTCTACTTGCATAACTTAATCACGTATTTCAAAAACAGCTCTGACTCTGTTCACAGTAGCGGTTTGAATCACGCGGAAACAGCGGCGGTACCGCATAGTCAAGGAAAAATTGCGCGGTTGTGTGTGAACACCTCCATTGTAACAGAACTACCGCGAACCAAACCGCTAGTGTGAACAGGCTCCAGAGAGTTTTCTTCTACGGAATAAGACGACGCGGAATTTACCACGAAAAAATGACACCAACCAATGGGTCAAGTAGTCCTCCTATTCCTCCTTCTCCTCTTCTTCATTCTCCTCTTCCTCTTTCTCCTCCACCTCTTCATCCTCGTCCACCTCTTCCTCCTTCTCCTGTTCCTCCTCCCTATCCACCTCTATCTCCTCCTTCTTACCTCTTCCTCTTACACCATCTTCACTTTCTTTTCCTCTTCCTCTTCTTCCTCCTCCTCCTCCTCCTCCTCCTCCTGCTCTATTTCCTCTTCCTTGTCTTCCTCCTGATCTCCATCCTCTCCACTTCCTCCTCTTCTTCCTCCTCTATATTTCCCCCCATCTTCTTCCTCATCCTCATCCTCCACCTCCTCTTCCCACATCTTCTCCACCTCTTCTTCCTCGTCTTCCTATACTTTCTCTTTCTCATGCTCTTCCTTGTCCTCCTCCTTCTCCTCTTTTTCTCTTCCTTCTCTTTTTCTTCCAATGAGTTACAAGGGCAAGGCATGGTGACAGGAGACCTTTTGGTCCATAGCGACGTGGATCCAGAAACAATTACCATAAAGTTGTGTACAAACGCCCAAGGAGACAATTGGAAGAAACAAAGGCAATCATTGTCTGGCAAATATTACAACATATTGCTCGGATGTTTATCCAACGCTCTCTTAAAATTTCGAATTGTGCTACAACCTATCGCCTCCTCCTCCTCCTCCTCCTCCTCTTCCTCCTCCTCCTTCTGTTCCTCCTTCTCTTATTACTGCTTCATCTCCTCCTTCTCCTCCAACCCCTTTTTCTTTTCGTTCTCATTTTCATTTTTCTCAATTTCCTTCTCCTTTTCCTTCTCCTTTTCCTTCTCCTTTTCCTTCTCCCTTTTCTTCTTCTTTTCTTTCTCCTTTTCCTTCTCCTTTTCCTTCTCCTTTTCCTTCTCCATCTCCTTCTCCTTCTCCCTCTCTTTCTCCTCATTCTCACTCTCCCTCTTCTAATGTTTCTTCTTCTTCTTCTTCTTCTTCTTCTTCTTCTTCTTCTTCTTCTTCTTCTTCTTCTTCTTCTTCTTCTTCTTCTTCTTCGTCTTCTTCTTCGTCTTCTTCTTCTTCTTCTTCTTCTTCTTCTTCTTCTTCTTCTTCTTCTTCTTCTTCTTCTTCTTCTTCTTCTGCTTCTCCTCCTTCTCCTTCTCCTCCTTCTTCTCGTCCTTCTTGT
>NC_134790.1:28688302-28698302 GCF_046742065.1 Oratosquilla oratoria
CATATATATATATATTTATATATATGTATATATATGTATATATATGTATATATTTACATATGTATATGTATATATATACATATATACATGTATATATATAAATATATACATATATATACACATATATATATACATATATACATATATATATGTATATATATATATATGTATATATATATATATATATATATATATACTGTATATATATAGTGACGTCATGACAGGTGTATGAATGGACACGATTGAGAACAAGAGACAGGAATAAAGTCTCTTGTTCTCAATCTTGTCTTTCCATTCTTACCATTCATATATGTGTATATATATATATATATATATATATATATATATACATATACATATATATACATTACATATATATACATATATGTGTATGTATGTATATATGTGTATGTATGTATATATGTATATATATGTATGTCTTTATGTATATATGTATGCATATATATGTGTATATATATATATTTATATACATGCATATATATATTTATATATATATATATTTATATATATTTATATATATATGTATATATATATATATATATATATATATATATATATATATACATTTATATGTATGCGCGGGCGCGCGCGTGTGTGTGTAGGCTAATATGATTTCATTGGAAACCATTCCATTTCAACTATACACCACTAATGGAAATTAACACGAAAACCCCTTAATGTATATTCGTAAACTCTTGTAAAAAGAAATGGCTGAAAAAAGCCTTTCCTATGAATAATGAAAACCAGACCGCACGTTGAAAACGAATGGAAGCCAAATTTTTCATTACCGTAAATGCAAAGAAAACACATCAAATTAAAAATGAAAATGCGGAGAAGGAGAACAATGCCCATGCATTTGAATAAGCAAAAAAATATATATATATACTTTTTTGAAGAGGGAAGATGGAAAATGAGGAAGAAAGAAGAAGAAGAAAGATGGTTTGTCGATGTGGCCATGTTGAGAGGAGATATGCCATCTTTATCTTTAGGATCTTTGCAAAAAACAAAAATTCGAAGCTGAATGTGACATATTTTGATTATATATATAATTATTTATCTATTCATTTAATACTATTTTATATATTCACTTATATATGTAACCCCGGTTTGGCGATTGTTGTTGGTTACGTAAGGTGGACTTAATGTGGGCGAGATAAACTCCAAAACCGGAGTTTCTTCAGTTTATTTATAACAAGAGATCTGGGTCTTTAACAACAAGTTATCAATTGGCCCTTTTGGGCGAAATACAGTAAGTGCCGGGCCTTGACCTCGGGCACACCTGGCTGGCAGGCTCTTGACCTAGCTCAGCTCTGCTGGCAGGCTCTTGACCTTGCTCAGCTCTGCTGGCAGGCTCTTGACCTAGCTCAGCTCTGCTGGCAGGCTCTTGACCTTCCCAGCTCTCTTCCTTTGGTTACATTATCTTCAGTTAATATAGGGAGTTAGTGGGTTGTCGTAAGTAAAGGTGTTAGTCTTGCTATTCTATGCACTGGAGTCAGTTTTATATATGAGGGTCAGTAGTATAGTTGGTGGGTATGATTAGGTATGTTATATATAAGTTAGCTTCAGGGAAATATAATAGGGGCAGATATAATATATAATATATATATATATATAACATATATTATATATGATATAATAGGGGCAGGTATAATAATGGGTTTGTCTGGTGACATTTGGCATGTTCGTGGTGATATTCTGTTTGTCTGAATTATTGCTGAATCAGGGAAAGCGAAGTCAGCAAGGAGGGGAGAGAGTGCCATGTCGTAAGCATGTGGATCACGTGCGTGGTAGGTGATGTTTAGTAATGGTTACATATATCTATTTACCTATTTATTTATCTAATTATTTAATTATTTATATCTTATTTACTCATTGATTTATTTGTATATATATATATATATATATATATATATATATATGTGTGTGTGTGTGTGTGTGTGTGTGTGTGTGTGTGTGTGTGTGTGTGTGTGTGTATACATGTTTGTTATTTTATCTATTTGTTTATTTATTTACTTTCTAGTTATTTATTCACATAACTATTATATATTTATCTCTTATTTATGTATTTATTCATTTGTTATTTATTTATTTATTTATTTCTTATATATTTGCCTGTTTATTTATGTACTAGCCAAATTACCCGCGAGTTACTGCGGGAAAATGATGATCATTTTAGTTTTGATAGAAATTGTGGAGAGAAGTTACACGTATCAATATAACTCAATGGAAAAGGTAACAAATAAAATAGTATGAAAATAAGGAAAAAAAATCAATTTGAGGAGGGAGATGCCCTTTGGAAATAAAATATATTCGGCCGTAAGAGAATAATTTAATTAACCTTTCATTGTCTTTTAAATAAAGTATATTACCGCCCGCGAAAAAGTAAACTAAAAATAACCAATATTTAAGCATTTGATAAAATTATATAATAATTTTACATTTACATGGTTTCTCCTTACAAGGCTGTCATAGTTTGTGACAACATTAATTTCACAAATGTAAATAATATTTATGAACACATACAATGGTTTGTTTAATCATAGTAATTTTTGTCACAAAATGCCAATCGTCTTAAGGGGAAACTACAGTAGTGGCGTGTTACCCCACCATACCCCTTTAACCCTTAACCCTAGCCAAAGTAATATTTTTTGGGAAATGAAATATAGTTATCCAAGTACCTGGAGTGATAGGGTATCAGAATATATATGGTTATGGGGGTCTATCTCAAAAACCCTAGGAGGAGTTCATGAACAAACAGACAGACAGACAGACAGACAGAAGCTACTATTTTATTACAGTAGATTTGTTTACTTTTTTATTTATCTATTTATTTATATATTTATTCAATTATTCATTTATTTGTTTTTTCATCATTTAAATAATGAATTTGTTTATTTATTTAATTACTCACGTATTCACTCATTCATCTATTTATTCATTTACCCATTTATATGTTTATTCATCAGTTAATTAATTCATCCATTTGTTTATCTGTTTTGCTACTCACTTATTAATTTATTAAATTTTATTCAGTTATCTATATTTGTTTATTCATTAATTAATTCTTTTATTTGTTTATTCATTACTTTATTAACTTTTTATTTAGTTATTTGTTTATTTATTAAATTACTTATAAATTTATTTCTTTTTGGGGGGAAGGGGAAAGCGATTGATAAGATATAGGGCCACAGGGCACAAAGAGGTTAGCTGGTGCCTTCCTTCGACTAAATGGATAAATGAAATAAACATTTATTAGATAAATAGAATGAATAAATGAATAGATGAATAAGATAAATATTTAAGGAAATAAATAGTTAACTGAATGAAAAAGTAGATTAATGAATATATAAACATATTAATAAGTGAATAGATAAAATTAATAAAAAGATAAGTAAATAAACAAGTAGAATTCTTCCTCAGTGGGTCATTCCCTCGACTTTCAATATCTGGGTACCTTTAAATGACGTCATAATTCCCCCGCTATGTTGCAATTCTCAATTTATCGTTGGAATTTATTACGTTGTAATTCTCAATTATTTTTAAAATTTTCTGTCATACGCTTGCTCCATTTCACAACTGCTCTCTTTTTGCCTCCTTTACTTCATTTTTCTTTGTATCTCTCATATGATTCTCTCGTCCTTTTTTGCAACTAATCTGTTAATACCCGTTTCTTCTCTTCTACAACCTTCTTTGCTTCATCATCCCACCACTCACTACCCTTCCTTGTATTTCCTCCTGTAATAAAAAGTAATGAAAATATGTTTTGGAAAGAAGTTAAGAGAGAAAGAGGAGGCGAATCAAGTAGAGAAGAAAAGGTAATAGTTGCTGAAGTAGAGATGATAATGGAAGAGACAGCAGTAAGAGGAAGATGGGCAGAGTATTTTAGGGAGTAAATGTGAAGGAGGATAGGGAAGCTCTAAGAAAAAGACTGGTGAATGAGGAGAATGGAGAAGAAATAAGAAACACCGAGGTGAAAGCAGTTATTAAAATGATGAGAGCAGGTAAGGCACTTGGGTTGGATGAGTGTCATGCAGAGTGTCTAAAAAAGAGAGGTATAGTGTTAGTGGACTGGCTGGTGAGATTGTTTAATGTTTGTCTAAATAATGGTAGAGTGCTGGAGAATTGAAGGAGTGCCTGTATAGTTTAATTTTACTAGGGAAAAGGGGACATGTGTGAATGTAGTAGTTTGTTGAATGTAATTGTGAAGGAATATGGGAGGGTTTTGATTGAAAGGATTAGGAGAGAAACAGAGGGATTAATTGGCGCGGAACAGTGTATGTTTAGGACAGGTAGGGGTTGCGTGGATCAGATTTTTGTAGTAAGACAAATATATGAGAAAGCTTTAGGAGAGGTAAAGATGTTTTTTGGGCCTTTATGGATTTGGAAAATGCTTATGACAAGGTAGACAGGAAGGCACTGTGAGAGGTATTACAGATATATGGGATAGGAAGAAAGCTGTTAAGACCAATCAAGAGTTTTTACGAGAGTAGTAGAACCTATGTTAGAATTAGAAATAGAGAGAGTGGTTTGAGGTAAAGGTGGGACTTCACTAGGAATGTGTCATGCAACCATGGCTGTTCAATTTATACCTGGATGGGATGGTACGAGAGGTGAATGCAAGGGTAATGGGCCGGGTATTGGAAATAGTTAAAGAAAATTGGGAAAATGGGAGCTAAACCAGTTGTTGTTTGCTGACGACACTGCCCTTGTAGCAGGAACAGGTTAAGGAAGTTAGTGACATTTTGGGAAGGTGTGCAAAAGAAAAAAGTTGAAAATAAATGTGTATAAAAGTAAGATGATAAGATGTAAAAGGGGAGAGGATAGCAGCAAATTGGAAGAGATTATTAAAGGAGAAAGACTGGAGGAAGTGGATAGCTTCAAATACTTGGGGGTAAATGTGGTGGGAAAGGGAGGAGTGGAGGTAGAGGTAGAATGTAGATTTAGAAAAGCAAGTAAATGCCTTGGAGGATTAAAAAGTGTAATGAGAAATAGACATTTGGGAATGGATGCTAAGAGAAAATTGTATGAAGGGGTGATTGTGCCAACAGCACTGTATGGGGCAGAAACATGGAACATAAGAGAGGAAGAGGAAAAGTATGGTAGGGGTTACTAGGTTGGACAAAGTGAGAAATGAGTAGGCGAGGAGGAGAGCGAGGGTGGATTTGAGTTGGGAGATAGGGTTGATGAAAGAGTATTGGGATGTTTTGGACACATGGAAAGAATAAGTGAAGAAACATTATTAAAAGAGGCTTAGAAGGCAGAGGTGGAGGAAGTGAACATGAGGGGGCGACCAAGGATAAGATGGATGGATGGGGTAAAAGGGGCATTGGAAAAGACGGGGATGTCTGTGGAGGAAGGAAGGGAGAAGACAGAAGATAGGGATGAGAGGAGAATGGTTGTGTATGGATGATACTGTGATGCATAGAAGGAAGTAAGTGAGGAAGGGGGTTAAGGGAGTATGTGTGAATGATATTTTGGCGCAGCCCGAAAGGATTTCTCCCCGTCTTCTCTTTTTCTGCATGAGGGGACGTAGAGGGGGAGGGATCGCCGATTAAATGAAGCGGCCGTGCTGTGGATGTGCTATGTCTTGCTGTATTACTTCTGACCCAGGGCAGTGAGCGAGATACAGGAATGACCCGTCATCCAGGAGGAGCCAAGAAAAGAGAGAGGGAGGGGTGGTGAATGGGAGTGGAGTATGTGGAGATGAAATGGGTGGGAATGGATTTATGCCTTTGACTTTGGCTACCTCACCTTGTTCACGGGAAAACACGTGTTATATATGTAATTCTTGATACATTGTACGCAGCATAGGGATTTTTTTTTCTTTAATATGTTTAGAAAAATAGGTTGATGAATCCGAGATAGGAGAAAGGACCCGAAACTGGTGTAGGACTTATTGGGAAAGAATCCTATTCATGGTTTTCTCATCGCCCTGAGGTCTTCAGGATCTAATGAGGAGGGAATAATGAGGAGGAGGTGGGGAAAAGGAAATGGAGGTGGAAGAGGGTGAGAAGAAAAGGAAGTGGAAGAAGATGAGGAGAGGGAAGAAGGAAGATAAGGAAAAAGAAAAAGAGGAGGAGAAGAAAGATGAATAAGGATGAAGAAGGAGGAGAAGGAGGAAGAGGAGGAGGAGAAAAAGGATTAGGAGAGAGATGTCGTTAGATGATTATAATCAAATGTAATAAACTCTTCAGAGTGGTCAAAGACGGGTGAACGCACGAATAATTGAAGGCATACCGTAAGAAGATACAAATAGATTAATTAGATGGACACAAGAGAAGATGAAAGGGAAATATGCAAATGGGCAGATACCGAATCGGTGGAGAAATAATTACTACATTACCAAATGCCTGAAAACCATTTGTTCAGTTTGTGCATTTGTTTAATTTGTACAATCAATCGATCAGTCATTCAATCAATCAGCCATTTTAAGTCCACTGGTGAGCAAAGACCTCTTTCATACCATTCCATGATTCACACGACTGCGCCAACCTCTGTCACGTCACTCCTGCAAACTTCCCTATCTTATCTCTCCACCTTCTGTCTGGTCTCCTTCTTCCACGCTTCCCATCTCGCGGCGTCCACTCAGCAACCCACCTGTTCCATTGCTTATCATTCGTTCGCACAAACTTTTTTACTCAATTTCACTTCCTCTCTTTTACTGTCTCCACACTATCTTTCAATCCAGTCTGCTCTCTCACCTAACTTGCTCTCTTTCTGTCTTTCAGTGTTATTCCCACTGTTAATTTGTACAGAGGAATATATATGTAATGCCGTCTCTTCTAAAGTCTATCTATACGAATATAATATTTATCTCTCGGTTTGTTATTTGATTTTCAGTACATTGTGTATTTTGTAGGTAAAACAAAACCAATGAAAAGGTTTGTAGAGGTTATAAATATATGGATAAATGTATAGAAGGGCAAAAGGATGTCTGTGTTTATTAAATCGTGCATACAACACTGTACAGTAAATTGTACAGTCACATGTAAAAGTTTTGACCCACCCAAACTTTTTATGATATAAAATTCAAAATTTGCCTGACAACTTTTTATTTATGTTTAAAAAATGTAAGATAAATATGTAAGATAAATACTATATAGGAAACTGTATCAGGTATACTCGAAAAAAATATATATTGACGTTGTGGGTCAAAACTTTTGCTCATGACTGTGCCTGACATTATTCCTATCAATGCCATGTACAGAAACAGATTTGTTTATATGAACAACAAAAGTTTGTTTGAAGCAGAGGAACCTCATTGGTAAAAGCAATTTTCCAAAAATATATGACCATAAACTAAAGTAATAACATCGTAAATTACCTTGCAAGTCAAAGGCAGACATCGAATCAATATTGATGTTAGCCAAGTAAAAACATAAATGACTTACTAAGAATAATTTTTGACTAAATGTAACAGACTGATGCATTATGTCCGTGTTACACTATATGATAGGATTGGATGGGACTGATCAGACGCGTATTCGCTTAGTTGTGAGTTCGAGTCCCGCACTCCTCACCGATTCCCAGCAGTGACCGTTACTTGGCCCAACAGTCCCAAACAGAGGGCGAAAGGGATGGTTTTGGCTGCAGCTACGCGTCTCCTGGTGTAAGCTCTTGACCTTCATCTTCTTCTGAAGTTTTGGCATCGCGGACACAGACGCCTAAATTCAAGGATTTGGTTCTGTGGTTACGTTATGTAGATAGCAACGTCTAACTCATCTCATCATCAACACTCGGGTATTGCATCCCCTTACGCTTACCAAACATGTATTCAGGTGATGCTTAGGCCAGTGAGGCTCTTTTGACATCGGAATGTCTTTTCCTAAATGTGAGAAGATTCGGGCTATGCAACCATAAATCTCCTTACTTAACCTAACCTAACCTAACCTAACCTAACCTAACCTAACCTAACCTAACCTAACCATACTCGGCCGTCATGAAGCTTCGATCCAGGGTCCCTCAGACTACGAGTCCAATACACTACCGTTGTTCCATTACAAAATACCAAAAGAGCCGTGACCAGGTATGATCTTATATGATTATATGAAAGGCTTCACTGTAAGTGATTTGTTCCATAACATACAACAGAACTGAAAGATCCTTCAACCTCAAAACCCATCCCTTTGTCAGCCTTCTAACCCAATTCCTAAAGGGGGGGTGGTCCTCGAAACCCTTTCAACTCATCCAAGTCTAAGTGATTTACAAAAGGACAAGTGATTGTCGCACTTGGTCGCACTCGAGGACGAGCACCTGGAGTGGGACTTCACGTTCGTTCACACTTGGGGAAGCCTTTGTGCCGCTCTGCACACCCACAGCCTCTTTCAGGAAGTCCATTGAATACCTCCGATGATTAACTGCAGGTCAGAACGGGGGAATCGGAAGTCGATGGTTCTGGCGAAGCAAGGAAATGAAGATACGGAGGAAAAGTGTGGTAATGGAGGGAAAGAGGAGGAGAAGAAGAAGAAGAAGAAGAAGAAGAAGAAGAAGAAGAAGAAGAAGAAGAAGAAGAAGAAGAAGAAGAAGAAGAAGAAGAAGAAGAAGAAGAAGAAGAAGAAGAAGAAGAAGAAGAGGAGGAGGAGGAGGAAGAAGAAAAATAAGAAAAAGGAGGAGGAAGAGAAGGTAAGGAACCTACGTCAGGCGGTACGTAGCTACGGCCGAAGCCGGCACCTTTGCCTTATTATGGGCTTCTGGGACGTTAAGGAAGGCAGGTAACAGCCACTGCTGGGAATCGGAGAGAAGTGCGGGATTCGAACCCATAACTAAAGGAATGCGATACTAACACGCTTCAGACCACACCATCAGGACACCAAGGGGAGGGACATAAAAGGAATTAGGGTAGAGTAAGGAGTAATATGATCAAGTAATAGTCGAAGTAAGAAATAGGATACACCTGCTTCACAGCTGCGAGCCTCAAATAGAGTAATAAAAAAAAGAGTAAAAACAAAAGAAAATATAATTCTATAACACGAAGGAAAAGAAAAAATATATAATTTTTGTATATGTTCTGCATTAGCAATCAACAGCCAGATAACAGGTACTGAGATCATTGTCCATAATGAGTCATTCTTTCTGTATTTTGACATTTACTACGCTCCCCCTCTTTTTTTCACACTCTTCGTCTTTCTTCTATTGACATTCACCCACAGGCTTCTTTCCTTACATACCTCTTCAGAAATATTTGTTATCATTTGCACCTTCCTTATGCTATCTCTTGTCAGTTCATATAATTCACACACACACACACACGCACACACGCACACACACACACACACACACACACACACACACACACACACACACACACACACACACACACACACACACACACACACACACACACACACACACACACACACACACACACACACACACACACACACACACACACACACACACACACACACACACACACACACACACACACACACACACACACACACACACACACACACACACACACAGTTACTTGTGCATATGGACAATATCACACCGAAGAGATGAAGACACAAAGATGATAAAGGAGTGATATAAGCAGGGTAATTAAGTTGCCACTATCCCTCACCTCAACTACCCTCCTTAGATCTCCTCTTTACCTCCTCTATGACTTCACTTCTTCGGGATGATATTGTGTCCAAGAATAGAAACACTGATTATCGCTAGGCTAGGATGCCAGGTTCAGGAACTCTCGAGAACTCTTCAAGGACGTCTCGTCTGACCCCTCCTTCCTCCTCCCACCCTCACCCTCACCTCTGACTCTCCCTCCTCAGCTTCATCCATTTGACCCTTCAATTGGTTATCACACTGGGCTATTTTCCCTCCAACCTCCGATTAATCGGCGGTACCACCCGCCTTCAGAATTTTTTCCGCCGTAAAATCACTATGACAAAGTATTTTGTTTCCTCAACAAAAATACACAAAATATGATTTGATATGCTGGAAGAAAATTATTTTCCTCCAGCATATCAGATTCCTTCCC